>NW_018108474.1:61991-63604 GCF_000183805.2 Loa loa
TTAATAATGCTAATAATTGTTTATTGTTTAAAGAATAAAAATGCTTCGAGCATTGAAATAGTAGCCATTAAATATCATTTATATTTTAAAAAAATAATATTAATTATATATTTCAAATTAATAAAAATTTTAAACAATAATTTTTGCATAATTAATTGCAAATAAACAGTAAATAAATGAACCATTTTTATTTTAATAATGGAAAATTGTAATTTGGAATAGTATAATATGACAAAAAAAAAAAGTGTCAGATGAAATTGCTCGAACAGTAAGAAAGTTTGAATTACTTATTTACATTATTGTTTGTTAGCTTATTTGCAAAGTTATAATTTTAGCTCAAATTGACTTTTGTATTTTCAAAATTTTGCATAATTTATTCAATTTTATGAGTGAAATTTGAGCGAGTAAAAAATGAAGGGAAAATGTTAAAATGTGTAATAGAAGGTGAATGATATAATAAGAAAATTTGATGTTATCAGAAAAGTGATAATTGCTTAACTAAGATAATTGCTTGGAATTAAATGATTAGATAAGGTGATGATAAAGTGTTTAATTTTGAATGATAATCTCAAATGATTTCGAATTTTTAGGATAATCATGAATATATTTGATATTAACATATCATTTTTCTGATAATAAAAAAAAAACAAAATCCCGGATACATTAACTGTCATTAGAATAATTATTAAATTGTAATGAATTGATTGTAAGGATGTTAAAAAAAAAAAAAAAATGTTAAGTTTTCTTGGATGCTTTTTTGATTTTGATTTTAATTTCTGAAACTTTTCAATAGTTTATTTTATCGAAATTAATACATCGATATAATATCTATGAAATAAAATTAAAAATATGATAAAGTTCAAGAAAGGAAAAAAAAAGAGCTCAAATTTAGTAGATATTCCTTATTAAATGAGGAGTAAGTAAAACATTAGCAATAAAAATTTCTTTATCATTTATAAGATATTGATAATAATTCATGATAAAATTATCTGATAAAATTATGATAAAATAAAATTACTGGTAGCAAAATTACTGATAAAATTCATCAGTACAATCTATTTTCAATAGCAATATGGCATGTTGAATAAAATTGTCCAAATTAATAATGAATGAAATTGAATAAAATATTAACGAATAAAATTATTCAAATTAATAATTATTTGTTTTAATCATCTACTAATCAATTACGGAATTTAACTCCAGCGATTTCAAATACTAATTAATTAATGGATTTAATTTCAGTGATTTGAAACCATCGAATGTATTACTGGATGCTGATTGTCGCGTAAAATTAGCTGACTTTGGTTTAGCCAGATCTCTATCACAAATTGAAGACAATCTAGAAGGACAAAATATGCCTGAATTAACAGTAATATTTTACTGGAAATTTTCACATTTATCCTTTTCAATATTTTAAATTCTTTTTTTTTTTTGAAATTAATATGAAGTATTTTGGAAAAAAAAATTAACCATAATATCATAAAGATTAAAATGTTGAAAATATGTAAAACAATAGCTATAAAATGTTAATGAAATGATTTAATAATTAACATTTGATAATGGCTTAATCATAAAAACTAGCCAAGTTATTAGCATAAATTATGGAATTTTAC
>NW_018108474.1:64274-71380 GCF_000183805.2 Loa loa
AATACTAAATTAAAACGAAATTTTAAAAACTAAAAAAACTAAAACTAAAAAACTTTTACAAATTTTCCTAAAAAAAAAAAAAAACGGGAAAAATTGAAATTTACACAAAATTTGAAATGACTAATTTGATATCGAACATTTTCATTTTTAATTTTGATTCGCAATTTTATTTCTAATTTAAATAACCTATCATTTTCTTACAAATTTATCAAATTATACTTTTTAAAACTTTGAAATGAACAAAAGAACATATATGAGATGAATTGTAAAATTTATTTTTAGTCAGATATTGAAAGTATTGGATCACAATATGCATCATCTGTATTGGAAAAGATGCCACGAAGGCCACAAAAACCATTGGAACTATATTTGATGAATGCTGATCCTCATGCTATTGATTTAGTTCAAAAGTCATTTTTGTCTTTTCTTTTTTTTTTTTTTCAAAAATACATCAATTCGATGTTTAAAGAGTAAGAAATGAATTAATTTAAAAAAAAATAATTTAGTACCGAAAAAAAGAATTTAATAACTAAAAATATAACTTTACAATAATAAATGTAAAGACTAAAATTTTATTTCTCATTTAATACGCAATTTATTATGAATGTAAATGAAATAATTGATAAAAATTTGTAGTATATTTTTTAAAATATCAAAATATAACTGAAATTGTTTGAAATCATTTTTTATTTCCAATATAATATTCTTTAATAATTATAATAATTTGATTTCAGATTATTAATATTTGCTCCATATAAACGTCTTAATGTTGATCAATGTTTGGTACATCCATATGTATTGCAATTTCATTCACCGGTTGATGAACCAGCATTAAATTATAATATTCTTCTTCCATTACCGGATCATATTCAATTAAGCATCGATGATTACCGGAATAAATTATATGAAATGATACAACAAAATAGGACATATGTGAAACGGATACAGCACAATCGAGCAATCAGTAATAATACCAAGTAAAATGATAATGATATCAGTAGTAACAGATAAGAAAAAATTATTAGTAAATTTGATTTTTTTTTTTGAGAAATAAAATAAGCAAAAACCAATGCATTAATTATAAGTAAATTAATAAAAATTAATTTCTTAGATCAAAAATTCTGCAAATATTTTTTTTTTTTTGGAAACTGAAAAAATCGACTGAAAAAAAAAAGTTTTATAATTGATAATTTTTGATCATTTAATAGGTTATCAAAATATTTTACGATTTTTTTTCTCACATTAGAATAATATTTGAATTAATCCTAAAATTATATTTAATTTTCTTATCTGATCTAGCATTACGAAAAAATTAGAAGCATTTATTAATTAAGTGTAAAATGAGGAAGAAATGAATGAATTGAAAAATCAAAAAAAAAAAAAGGAAAAGAAAATGAAAGATGCAAATTTTTACTAAATTAATTAATCATACATTATAATATCATTTATTAGTAAAGTTAAAAATTATTTAAAATTTTAATTTTAAATTTATGCTAATTTTGGTAATTATATTTTAGGTATAATTTTTATGCATAAAATTGAAAAAAAAATTTATATGAGAGTATGAAATTTTTTTGATTAGAAATTTAGATTACATAATGCTACAACAACAAAAATATCACATACAAATACAATTGGACAAGGTAATACTGCAAATGGTCGTTTGTCATCTTATGTTCGCCGATCATCCTCAAATAATGCCATACGTACTGTAAAGCAATCAGTAATGGAACCAAAAGCGCCAATTGCGCAAGCTGAATGTAGTGATACCGATTATGATACAAGTCGATCAATTTATCGACCTGTATCAATTGATAAACATAAAAATACCGATACTGTTGTAATTGAAAATAGACAACCAAGAGGTTAATTTTAATTCTTTTTATTAAAATTTAAATTTAACCTAAAACATTTATGCTCTAAATTCAAATTTCATCCTTATTTGTTAAAATTTAAACTCAATTATTTCCACTTTACATTTCTGTTCCATACAATAATTTGTAAAAAAAAAATATAAACAAAAATTGTAAAATAATGAAGAAAAATGTTGCATCCATAACAACGACCAATTTCATTAGTGATTTGAATATTTCATTCATAATATACGACAAATTTTTTTTTTTTTAACGGAAATGACCGGATTTATTTCCTGATTAATTGTTAAATTATAGAAAGAGCTCAAAGTGCAGAAATTCCACAAAATGGAAATGTTTCTAGAGAACGAGCAGCATCATCATCATCCAAAGCTCATCCAAGGCATCGTTCACAACATCGTACCGGAATTTTTGCATCATTCCGGAAATCGACACATCATTTAGCATCATGAATAGATATATATATATATATATATATGCATGATATTCATGATTATTTATTATTTTAAATATTTTTAAATTATTTTAATCATTTTAAATTATTTTTTATATTTTAAATATGTTTAAATTCTAAAAAATTGGCTGGCTATATTCAATTTATTCGAGCATTTAATTTAGCTTTTTTACTTTTTTCCTTGTATAATATATAAAATTAAATTAGCAAATTCGTATTTGTTTGATTACTTACGTAGTATTTGATTATTAAATTCAATTCATCCATTTCAAAAGTTCATCATTTAAAATTTATCGAAAATTTCACTTAATTAATGACAAAATTATTGGAAGCTAAATAATGAATTTAATTATTAATGGAATACATTCAGATAATTGATAAATTTGCATGTTAATTCGAAGTTTAGAAATAACAGATATGAATGATATCCTGATCTCACTTTATTCCATTCTTCTTATTCCACATGTTTCCTATCTCGAGACTATCTACAATTGTTTCAAATTCTCGATTATTTCATGTATGATTGAAATGATTTGTTTAGGTTGAATGATATGATTAGATAATGATAAATTTATTTATCATTATTCCCTAAAAGTTTTTTGTATAGTTCATGCATAATTATCAATCGATATGCATTTGATAATGAAATGATAAAATGATGATCAATCTGATCACATTTTGATCATAAACTGATCACTTATTCAAAAAACGCTTCTTCCTATTTTATGATCATAATCTATCATACAGTATTATAGTTGATAATATTTGCAGTATGGTTCAAAGTTACTGTATTCATTATTTTACTTTAATATATTTCGGGTAACAGTCATCATTGTAAGTATATTAGGCGTAAATTTCAATTAATAATCCTGGTTACTGTAAGTGTAAGCAAATCATAAAAATTTGATTTAACAAATATGCTATTATTTTTTTTGCTAAAAGTATTTTATCAATTACTAAATTATATGTATGAATTTCAGTTCAATTTTAATTTCACGGGAAAAAAAACCCGCTCATTTTCAAAATAACCATATTTGAGATCTCGATATATGTGTATATATATGTATTGAACAGTTAGGCATGAAATTGATATTTATATTAGAGAAATGATATACAGTAATCGAGTCTTTACCATTAACTATTATCTTTGAGGATAATTTTTTTAGATTTTAATTTTGCTCAAAAATAGCTAGTGAAAATTTTTGAAGAATAATAAAATTTACAAATAAATTATTTTAGATCATTAAAGAATAGATGAATTTTTTTTTTTTTTTTAAATATATATTTTTAACATGCATAAAATGGAATGTTAATTTATTAATTAATATAATTGGTGCCTGTGTATTCATTGTTTTTCAACAAATTTTGTTCTCGTTACTATCAATGAATAAATTTGTTTACTGAAATTTGAAAACGTTGAAAAAAAATTTTTTTTTTTTTTTTTTTACTTCTGAATATCGATTAATTTTTATGAAAAGCTAAATTGCAGGCTTTTCTAAAACTCTAGAGAGTTTACATTTATGCATGGATATGCATATGTGATTGAAGCTCGTTAGAAAACATCAAACTATCATATATGAAATACTAAATTATCTTCTGTAACCATAATAAGAAGTAATTTAATAAATTAATTAAAATAAATTCAATTAATGAAATTATACATGTGCATATTTTAATGGCCATAGTTGATATATTCAGCGAATATATGAAATATTAAATTATCTTCTGTAACCATAATGAGAACTAATTTAATAAATTAATTGAAATAAACTTAATTAATGAAATTATACATGTGCATATTTTAATGGCCATAGTTGATATATTCAACGAATATAGCAAGAAAAATTTGGGTTGAGAATTTTGAAATTTCAAAAAAAAAGATGATTTCATTGAAAGATTGAAAATTCTGAAAGTAATTAAAGGTAAGGAAATGAGCTCAGGTAGATAAGTTAGCTAAATTTTAAATTTAGTAATTAAAAACTGAGCAAAAAAGTATTTGATATGAAGAGAATACGTGACATTGTACAAAAAAAAAAAAGTTTGGGTTGACAATTTTAGTATAGTTGTATTCAATTATTAATTCCTCTAATTAAATAATTGCGAAACTGTAAACGCGTTAAAGTATTTTAAGCGCTTGAATTAATCATACAGTATTTTTATTCACGTTAATTTTTCATCGATAATTTATTCCTATCAGTAATACCAAATAGTCTATATTATCCTTAAATACCTGGGATTGTACCTCGTTGGTTATACTGCCAAATGTTGTGACAATTATCGGATAATATTGATAACCCCTTAAAAATCCTCTATGATCGAGATCGAGAATTGCAATTATTTCTCAATGAATGATAAATTCCTAATGAGTATTAATCATCAACTCATTCTTCTTATTTTCATAAAAGTTTTAAACAAAAATTTCACATTACTTTCCATAAAATTGATTCATTGTTAATTTTATCAGTTATGTTTGTTAGCAAAAATTAATGATAATCCCTAATTAAATCTGGCGCAATAATTAGTTGTTATTATCATTATAGATCCAAAGATATTCAATATAATGGTTATCTTAAGAATGCTTGATTGAATTTTAAATTTTCAATTTTAATCAATTAAATGATCCAATAACATAGAAATTGATTCATTTGTAAATTTTATTAATTAAAAAAAAAATAAAAAAAGCGCTATCAAAATGAAGAAAGGATAATTTCTGTTGTTCAAACTAATCATTTTCTATTTATTTCGAAAAAAAAAAGAAAAAGAAAAACTATCCTTTTAAATGCAAAACTTTTTCTTTCCCATTTAAAACTATTCGATTTTCGATTTAAAAGATTTGTCAACTTTTTGTATTTAAAGCATTATTCAATATCATTTGAATAGGAATGGATAAGAATTAAAAAAAAAAGAATAAAACAATTTGATTTTTTGTTTTCCGCCTCATTTCTTATAACTGAAAGTGTAATGGGAATTGGAAAGAAATAATTTTTTTTTTTTTTTGAATTTCATTCTAATCAAATTTCATTATGTTTTCAAGTTAATGCATACATAATATCATCCATTGAATCGTTTTATCAAAATGGACGAATATGTAAATAAGTATAACAGTAAATAAATTGATTAATAAATAAATAAGTATAGCTTAAATATGCAAAATAAGCAAATATTTACAAAATATAAATGTGCATCAAATAAATAAAACAATTTAGTGGAAACAAAATAATGTAAATAAAAAATTAATTCATTAAGAAAAAAAAAATGGGAAAATGTTAAGTGACATTTATGTAAACATAAATGGGAATAATGTGACAAAGTGCTTAACCTTATTCTTTGTTTCTTGATCTAAAATTTTATTATTATGACGAGAATCATCATAAAAATACGATTAATGAGTAATTATATGTACATGTGTGTGTGTGTGTGTGTGTGTGTGTGTGTGTGTGTGTATGTATGTGACATTTAAATATGTAAATATTAAAATAAGAGTAATATGATAAATGGCTAGATCTTACTTTTTCCTTCTTGATATAACTTAATTATGTGACAAATCACTTGACTTTATCCTTTGCTCACTAGTCTAAAATCTTGTTATCATGAAAATTACCATAAAGTTACGGTTAATGAGTGTCTGTGTCTGTGTGTGGTAGTTTTTTTTTTTTTTTCAAATGTCTTCTTGTCACATTGTACGAAAAAGGCTTTTTTGCATTTGTGGATGATAATTTGAAGCTTCTCATTGAACAAGGGCAATATAAATGAGTTCCGCAAAAGAAGGAAGAAAGAGGAGACACAAACAAGAAGAGGACATATAAGCATTGCAATTAAGGCTAGCCTAGACTAGACTAGGCAAGACATGACAAGACACATACATATATATGTATATATATATGTAAATATATGAATATACATATCCAGGAGGATTTAGAAGCAGCCTTTTACAAGCTTGGCCTTTTTTTTTTTTTTGTACAACTAACTATCATGAATGGAATAGAAATGGAACGCCTTGCAACAAACCATTTGAAAAGTCCTAAATTCGTTTCCTTAATGATGAGGCCACAACAGTGTACTACTCACATCAGCCTTAGCGCTTTTTTCAGGCCTTTTTCTTTTCTTTTCTCTTTCCTCTTCTTCAAAAGATACTTTCGCATATTTTATTTATCATTTTTATCAACAACATTAAGTTTGTTATCATTTGTTAGAAAGATATTATTATTATCATTACACTAATACATCTATAATTATCATTAAACTAATATAAATATTTCATGAATTTAAATTGGAAATTTTTCTATTACTAATTTTTAAATTTTAATTATTTATATATTAATACATTCTGATGCAATCATTTTTGATTACTTTAGCTTATTTTGAATTCTTTTTTTTCTTTTTTTTAACACTAAATATAAAGTTTTTCAATTCAATGAAATTAGAAAGAAAATTGACAATGAGAAAATATATTTTATTCAATTAAATATTACAATTATTTTAATATTTCCAATCAGTTATATAATTTCAATTTTTTACAATTCATTACAATCATTGAAATGTAAATAATTTTGTGAAAAAAAAAAGAAAAAAAAACATTCCTTAAAAGTGCTTTTCCTAATTTTTCAAATAAATCAAATTTTTAAATAAATTAAAATAATTTAAATAATTTTTAAATAAGGAAAGTAATTTTTAAAAAATATGATAATTATATGAAAAATTTCCCAAAATAAGCATTTTTTTTGTTATTAAAACATTCATTTTTAATAGTTGCAATTTTCGTTACTTTTAATTTTTAG
>NW_018108474.1:71891-80129 GCF_000183805.2 Loa loa
TTTGCTATCTTTTATGCATGTCCATTTAATTTCTAATTAACACTATCAGCATTTATCAGTGTTATGCTACCGTTATTTCTCATTCTACATTAACAGTACTTATCAGTAATTTTCTGTTTGCTATCTTTTATGCATGCCATAATTTCAATAATTTTAGAATTACTTTGATATTTTTAGAAATTCGTTTGATTATTTGGGCTTAAATTATTTAAATTTATTTAAATGTATGAAAAATTTGTTAATTCCTTTCCTTTTTTTTGTCCATTATTTGCAACATTAAATGTAGCTAATAGCTTCAATAAAGCAAAAAATATTTGTATCAATTTGATTAATTTAAACTTCATAAAATTATAGCGATTTAATTATTAAAAATTTATGAAAAATTATATCAGAAAAGAAAAAAATATTTCCAATTTTTATTATAATTTTTATGTAAAGTAAAATTTCATTGATATAACAATGCTTTTGAAATAGCAAATTAACATTTTGATTATGATTCTATTATTAATTAATCAGTTAAAGTTTACATTTTTCATGTTTTGATGATTTCCATAAATTAACATATTAATAACTGTTAATTATCCTAATTGATTGTTTAATTACCTGTCAAATAATATTATCAAATATAGTAAATAGTCAACTTAAAACTGCAAAATATCATTTGTTGCTTGGTTAGTATCATTTAAATGAATTTCCGAAATTAATAAAAATTAATATAAAAATGGAATGCTTATCACTGGGAAGTAAATTAATTAATCATATCCAAAAATGTTTCATTCATTCTCGAAAAAAAAAACGAATACATTGCTAGTGGTTTAATTAATCTATTTGTTAATCAGTGTTAGTAATTAAAAACAAATTTTTAATTGAGATTATGAATTTAAAATTGAATAAATGGGTTATGAATTTAAAATTGAATAAACAAAAAGTTAAATGATATCATTGCAACTAATATCTAGTAATTAATTTTTTGCTATTAAATAAACAATTATTTCTTCGTCCTCTTTTTTAGCAAATAAGGGAAATTTTATAAAGTATTACTAACTTTCGTTTGTTTTTTACATTCAAACATTGAACTTTATCAATGACATCAACTTTTATCAAATTCAATGACATCAATTTCTGATAGCATTCAATACTGATAATTAATGGATAATCCTTAAATTTCAGACCTTCTTGTTAAAATATTAAAATAAAAATATTTATTATTGCTAGCTAATGTATTGATTTTATAAATATTATTTCTGACCTTTTAGTTAATAATTTTAAGAATTTTTCTTCTTTTTTTTTGAAAAATTTTTACCCTAAAATTATTACTAAAATGAAATGTGACGTATGAATTATCATTAAATTGCAAAAATACATTATCATATACAGGAATGTAAATATAATTATAGAAAATAATGCAATTAAAAGGAGGATTTATTTCAATTATATAATTATATAATTCATATTTTATCCTTAATTTCCCATATGTTGCAGTATTTCATTTTTAATATCATTTCAAAGGATTAATATTATTTTGATACTATCAGTTCTTTTTATTCTACTACTAAACTATTGGATGAAAACTGCCACTATAGATATAGTTAATCAATCTTTTAATTATTTGCTTCACTTTTGCATTTAATTACTTTTTTTTTTAATTTTGCCAATCACAAATGTTTGGTTTGTTTCCTTTTATTCATTTGCAATAATGCCCTTCTAAACTTTTTTTTTTTTTTTTTTGAAATATCTTCCATTTATTAATGTGATCATTGATCAGCATTGATTTGTTGAATTTAATCAGTTCTTATTTTCCTGAACAAACAATGATTATGATAAGAACTTTCAAATATTGCAACAAAATTTAATTTAAATAATGAAGTTTCTTCTTCCTTATCATCTTTTGTTCATTTATTATAATATCATTCTGATTTATTATAATTGTTAAAATTTTGAAAATATTGAATGTAACATGATGAATTTACAGCGATAGAAATGCCCATTCTGTCCATTACTTAATTCGTTTTATTTTTGTTTCAAAAAATTCAACATTTGAGAAAGTTTTATTTTAATCTGTCAAAGAAATAAACAAATGCTCCATTTATTTGTATTTAATAATTTATTCATTTCATTCCATTCATAACATTTGAAACGATCAAACTGATGATGATGATTCTACTATTTAGTAACATTTTCAACTAATGCAAATATATTAAGTTGAAAATAAATCATAATTAATGTCTATAATATTCCATTATTCTAGTATATTATCTATCATCCTAGATCATTTTTATTTCTAAATCTGCTTACATATATCTTGAATTTATTAAGATATTTTCCTATATCTAAGGATACTTGTTCAATATCACTCATATATCTTGGTTTCTTTCTCATAACTGACAGTATTACGAAATATAACAATGCTTAGTATTAAGTTGCTTTCTTATATTTCTCAAGATATTTGCTTGCTTTCATATATCTCAGCTTCATTCTTATATTTCGTAGTATTAAGTTGCTTTCTTATATTCCCGGATATTTGATCACTTTCTTATACTTTCGGATTTTGATTGCTTTTTTATATGAAGACACATCATAGATTATATAATCCAAAATGAATTTTGAAATGAAAATTGTTCAGTAAAATTTCAAATACCCTTTAATCTAACTTTGAAAGTTGAAATAGAAAGAAAAAAAGACGAAGAGTACTTTCTAGAATTATGAAATGAGCGCTTACTTTTAACAAAAAAAATATTTTACTTCCTTTCAATGTGGTTGAAAGCCATAAATTATAAGCTATATTGACAATCCTTGCTTCATTCAAAATCTATGCAAATATGCAGTACTTTGCATAACATTTTAGCCCGATATTTTAGCCTGTTTTAGCCATTAACATAAATTTTTTTTTTTAAACATCAGACTACATTAAGCAAAAAAAGTTTGACTTAAAAGGTTGGATATAACTTCTTTGTTAATTGTAAAAATTACATGTAAGTAATTAACAAATATGATGAAAAAGAAAGCATTTTTTACAGCAACATTATGAAATAACTACAATATTTCGATGGATTGTAGCTGTGAAAATCCTTTGAAATATAAAATTAAAAATAAAAATTACACTTAAAATG
Source organism: Loa loa (assembly GCF_000183805.2). Taxonomy (NCBI): domain Eukaryota; kingdom Metazoa; phylum Nematoda; class Chromadorea; order Rhabditida; family Onchocercidae; genus Loa; species Loa loa. Next base: position 75,002 of record NW_018108474.1, read on the forward strand.
TCATTGTTGAAATCAAAAATCGTTGTTAATCACAGCCAACACTAACTATGATAATTAAATCAAACAAAAATAAACATAATTTGCTCTAATTAGTCAAGTTAGTTGACAGATATGATTCATTAATTGTATTGCATATAAAGCTTTGCTAATTTCGACAATATTCATTTGTGCAAAGATCTTAATTGATAACAATACAAAACGAAAAATACAAACGAAAAAATGTTCATGTTGATCAAAAGCAAGCAAATGGCTAAAGTGATCAGTTGGCAAAAATTTAAATTGAAATCATCCTACATACTTTCAAATTCTTTGAATGTTGAAAAATCATTTTGAAAGTATAATTTAAGGAAAATCAAATTTCGCTACTTGTGATTTTTTATTGCACGTAAATTTAATTTCTGATGAGCTCTAATTTATGGATTTGATAGCAGATAACTTTTGTTGGGATAAAATTTTTGGTATTCTTAAGAGGTCATGGAAAATATAAGCATCATTAAGCTGCAAATGCTTATTTTTGTGATTAATTTCATATTAATTACTATTTTGTAATCAATGAGAATTTGATCAAAGACCTTAAACCCGAAGAATATCTATTAACAATTGTTAATAGTGATAACTGTTGTATCAATGAATAACAAAATGGCTTTTTTAATTAAACATTCCAAAATTTCATTAAGTTTGTTTTTTTTCTTTGTTTACTATCCGGAAATTTTTTTTTCGAACTCCAACATAGCAATTACTTTTTGTATTGAGTCAAGTTGAACGGTAAAAATGGTAAATTTTAAGGATGAGAAAGAGGGTAGATATAATATATTTAACCATAAGTAAGCTAAAATCAAAATAAATTATATCATAATGTTACAAAAAAAGAAAACGGAAAAAATTAAAAACTGAAATTAATTTTAATAAAACAATCTAGTTTCCTTATTTCTTATATTTTAACTTATTTCCATATATCTATTACAAAGAATTCCAAAAGATATTCATTGCGGGAAATTTTAGAAAAGGTCTACCATAGAAAATTCCAGAAAGTGTTAACAATGGAAAATTCCCAAAAAAAAAGAAAATACCCAAAGCAGAAAATTCTAGAAAATATCCACAAAATTCAAAAAAATACTCACCATCGAAAATTCCGAAAAAAACAACCGCAATAGAAAATTCCAGAAATAATCGTCGTAGAAAATTCTAGAAAATATCCACAATGAAAACTTCCAGAAAACATCCATGGCGAGAAATTCCAGAAAATATCCATAGTGGAAACTTCCGGAAAACTTTCTCAATGGAAACTCCCAGAAAATACCAGAACAGAAAAATCCAGAAAATATTTACCATGGAAAATCCAAGAAAATATCCTGGGAAGATTTCAAGAAAAATCCACCATGAAAAATTCTACAAAAAATCTACAGCGAAAATTCCAGAAAAAATTCTCGATGGAAAATTCCACAAAAGATCCCATAGTGGAAAATCCCAGAAAATATTCACTACGGAAAATTCTGGGAAAGTCATGGCGGGAAATTGCAGAAAAAGTCCGCAATGTGCAATCCCGGCAAATTTCTATGGAAAATACCGGAAGCTGTTTTCATGCATATTACGATTAGCAATTTCTTTGCCTTACCGTCGTCTCATATTACCATATTTTTCATTCATTATTTAAATTATTCGTCATTTATTTCTGTGACATAACAGTAACAATGTCTGTCATTACAACAAAAGCTTCATTCCTCTCTTTCTCTTTTCCATCTACTTTGTATTGCTTAATTAATAACTAGGAAACCTGGATTGATAAGTTGGTAAGCTAGATTGATAAGCTTCAGGAAACCTGGATCGATAAGTTGGTAAGCTAGATCGATCACTTTCAGGAAATTTAGGTTGATAAGTTTCAGGAAACTTAGATTGATAAACTGATAAGCTAGATTGATAAGCTGCAGGAAATTTAAGTTGATAAGTTAGTAAGCTAAAATGATAGGTTTCGGGAAATTTAAGCAGTATTAGGCTGATAAGTTTCAAGAGATTTCAAAAGATGCAACCTTTATTTTCCCATTGCTTCTCTTACTTTTCCCATTTATCATTTTTTTTTAATCTTTTGTCTCTGCAAAGTAAATTGATAAAAAATGAAATTCATAGCAAATAAACAATATCTCCTCCCAGATTCTTTTCTTTTCCAGTTTTGAAATCATCAAATTATACAAATTTGCTAATAAAAGAAACAATTGGTCACGATGAAATAAATTTATCCCATCTCAATAATTGTATAACCTTTGACCTTTCATGTTACATCGTATCGTGTTGCTTTCGTAATCTCACTTAGCATTCTTGAATTTTTGCAAAATTATTGATTTATTCGTGTAACAGAAGAAAAAAAAAAGAATTCTATGCAAATCAAAATGGTAAAGAATTAATTAGAAGATTCGAATGTAAACGAACAATTTAGATAATTAAACTTTCATTCAACTTTCTTTCCCAGTTAATGAATGATTGATTAATAATAACAAATCAAGAATAAATGAATGTATTATAAGTAGGGAAAGCATAAAAAACAAAATGAAGATTTATATAAATGATTATAGAAATAACTGATGAAATTAAATCACATTGAAGCCGGAATAAATAAATTTCAAAGGAAATGATTAATTGAACTGATTGATTGATTGCTTGATGTAATTAAAAATTGGAATGAAAGAAAAAAGAAAATCATATTGAGTTATTGAGTACTTTAATATCATAGAAGCTGTTACTAAAATTTGATCAGAATTATACAACAATAACAAATATTTTATTCTCATTAAATTATCCCAATCTAATTAGATTGATATTTGATAGGATCAGTAGTTAACTGGTAAAACATGTAACCTGAAATTAATTTAATTACCAATTAATCACATATAATAGGTTGACGAAAATTCGATTTAAAAAAATAAAAATAAAACGAAGAAATTCAGTTCAGTTGCTAATAAATAAAAAGGAAAAAAAAACCCTGTAAATATTTAAAATTGCTTTTGCCAATTTTTCCTATCAAATTTTGCAAATTATTTATTTCGTTTGAAATAGTCTAAAATAATCTTCTGTGGGAATTTTCGCATTTTTAAATTATAAACAATTGTGGTTACATACGAGAAGTTAGCTTATTTTTATTGATTGTTGCAAATTTAAATAAATTTCATTTCACTTTATGCAAATTAAAATGGTACTGAAGTGTAAAATTTATTGATTTTTTTCTCCTCCTTTTATATGATTACATGCAACTTTGTCAATTTTCATTTTTGATTTGAAAATTTATGGAGATTTTTTAAATCTTAATAAATTTTAATTATTTCATTTTATATATTAAACAAAGTTACTTGTTGAAAAAAAAAGAATGTCATTTATTAAAAAGGAATTTAATTTGCTAAAAAGAAGAAGAAGAAAAAAAAAAGACATTACTTTTCGAAAAACTTATTGTGTCATCTGTTATGTCATTTTGAATTTCATTATTTTTTTTTTTTTTTGCTCAATTATTTGATGAAATCATTTGTTAATTCGATTCGTATTATAGTTTTTAATTGAATTCATTCATAACATTTTTTTTTAAGATTAATATAAAACGATCATTTGGTCTTCTTACTTTATAACACTGTATCACTTTTATTCTTCTCCATATTTCTGATCTGTAAATTTTTAAATTTGCAAAAAAAAAGAAAAAAAAAGAAATACTATTATCATTTCGTATCAGTTATTAACAGTCATTATCATTAGAATAAAATGATACCTAATCCATGTCACACCTTTTACTAATCCCAATGACATAAATAACGAATAAAAATTATTCAGTGCGTGTCTTAAACAAATAATTTTTAAATTTATTAAAATTTGAATAGACTTAAAGATTTTACTTTTTTTTCTTTTTAGATTTAGTTTTATCCACTAATCAATCCTTCATTGAATTGCTATTTCTTTAAAGCATTCAGTAATTTAATTATCATCACATTGAGAATTAATGCATTTGCTTGTTCCAAATGAAGTACTGATGTCATTGATGACAAATTTCTTGTTGTCACATGGAATGAGGGCAGCAATAAGAATTAGATCTTAACATGGCGAATATTTTTTGATTTAATTTTTTCTACTAAAATTTCATCATATTTTCGTTTTTTTTTTTTTTGAATTAATTCGTTTTTTACTTAAAACAGTTCTTTCGTAGATAAAATAAACAGAAGTATGGGATGATTTATTGTCGTTGATAAATGAATTCCATTACTTTGCAGGTGACAAAAATTTTCGAGAATTGTCAATGTTGCTAATGGTGGAGCTAAAAAGTTGGTTTGATTCCACCTTTTTTTCCTTTTTTTTTATAATATTTTCAAAAATAAAAAATTAGGAAGAAATGGAAGACATATGCTAATGTCATGAATTAGCATCTAATTGTGTCATCTAATGCAGAAGTAGTATATTTAATTAACTCGATAATTCCATGATTTAAAACATATGAAAACATGAGTATTTTATTCGTTTTTTTTTTTTATTCAACACACAATGTATACTGTAATTACTTCCATTTTCTAACTTTATAAGTTTTAATAGTTAGTCTAGGTATTTTTGATTTACCTGAAACAATAATTAAATATGCATAAAATTAAAATGCAAATAAATCATTGCTTAAGACATATTAATTAATTATGCGGCAAATAATTAGCATATAATAATTTTATAACAGTTGCATAGAAGTTTTTTTTGTGTCCATTTTTACTTTAATTATAGTTTTCCTTAAATATTAATTAACAAAGTATGACGAATGTATTGGCTTATTTTTTTTTTTGATGCTAAAATTTAAAAGTTTCTCAAAAAAAACTTTATAATTAAAAACATTTTAAAGTTATATTGGATTGAAATACAAATACTCCATTTTTGTTCAATACTCAAAGGAAAAAAATTACTGTAAATTAATATTTGCAATAATTTATTTAAAAAATAATAAAGAGTAAGGAAGAGGAAGGATGAAAAAAAATTAAAACTATTATCAGATATATGCATATATATGGCAATGATAATGAAGAAATATTGAACAAAAAATTTTACTCATATTATTAAAGAAATGAAAATACATATTATTATGGATGTAATTAGAGGAAATTAAAAAAAAACGAAAAATAAC
>NW_018108474.1:81406-83034 GCF_000183805.2 Loa loa
TCCAAAATGCAATCAAGCAGAATTTTCTTTTTTTTCTCAAAAAACATAAAATTTCTGAGTTTTTTTTTTTTTTTTTGAGATTTTAATAATGTGATTGCATGTCACAAATATTATGTGTTGTAAAGAAAAAAGAAAAAAAAGAACTTGAAAAATTTCAAATTGTTGAATAATTTGAACAGATAAGAAAAAATGATGCAATTATCATTGTGTTATGCTTTTGAATTTTTGATAAATTTTCACGGATGCATATTTCATATTTTAATATTTTCATTCATATTATCATTAAGATAAATTATATATTATCAATTAATTTTATCACAACCATCTAAATTCGCTATATAAATCGTTTTTCTTTTTCCTTTTTTATATATATATTTTTTTCAATACATTAATTTGTAAAATTCGAAATTGTATTGGAAATAAATTTCACTAACTTTTTCAATTTTTAAGCTTAATGTTGTGGTACTTTGTACAAGGTTAATTTTAAGTTAAATTTTAATTTGAATAAATTCTAGTTGAATTCTACTAAATTTAAAATAAGAAGGCTTAGGTGAAAATACGGGTTCAAAAAAAAAAATAGAAAAACTGATTTAACTAAGCGAAAGGGAAAATTCAACCTAAAATCCAAATGATTTAATTGATTGATTGATTGATTGATCTAATTAGCATGCAATAATTAATCTAAATTGATTTATTAGAGAGTGAAAAGATTAGAATTCAAAATTACTGCTGAAAAGTTTTCATTCTCCTTTTCCGGAAAAATTGTCCTTTTGCACTATTAAGGAATCAGTAATTTTTTCATCCGAAAAATCATTCTCGTATACTAATCAAGAAATTTTCATTTTCAGTACAAAAAATATACTGTGTGAGAGATTTTTACTGATGATATAATACGGAAGGATGAAACTGAAAGATGAACAGGATGTTAGAAAATTAATTATTTAGTTGCATAATCCGTTTACAGAAATTATAAACCGGTTTTCATTAACGGAATCATTAAATAATTGGGTAAGGAAGGTCCAGAAGAAGAAGAAGAAAAAAAAAACAAACAAATCGTTCTTGTTTAGAAGCTTCAGAATGCCGAAAAAGTTTCAGATTTCTAGTTTTTATTTTTTTAAAACAAAAAAAAAAACCTCCTTTTTTTGATTTATTTAATAATAAAATGAATAAATTTAGCATGCTTGAAATTAAAAAAAAAATGCAACCAAATTTTATTGTCATAAAAATTTCAATAATTTCCAAGTAAAAATCAAAAAAAAAACAAAAAATTTGGATAATTTTTAAGTAAAAATCAAAAAAAAACAAAAAGCAGAAAATATAATCATTTCTGGAAAATTATTGCAAAATTTTCATTTCAAATTTAATATATTTTATCAGTAATTGAGTTTAATATTTAATCAATATTTTTTACAAATATATCATATGATATATTTGGAATTTATATTTGCAACATTAGTATCTCTCATGTGTCTCATCATAGACAACATTATCATTAAAATTTTAGCTTTCATTTATTTGATCGATTTGACAAGATATGACAGATAATGGTTAATGCTAAGTTTTACAGGATTGAAAAATGGAAAATAAAATAGTAAAAAAAAAAAAAAGTAAAAATACTAATAGTAATT
>NW_018108475.1:0-20324 GCF_000183805.2 Loa loa
TTATGAAAGGTCTGCTAAAGTATTAATAAAATTTGTAATAATAGAAATACCTCTTTTTTAACCCTTGTTGTTATCTTGTTGTTAAATTGCCTTGGATTCGTTGCCGAAGTCAGCTGAACCGAAGTGCCTATAGATGGTTTATCAAATCTTGAAAAGCAAGCAGTTCACGAAAAAGACAATTTCTAAGAATCTGAATGTTATTAGTTTCATATTACAAATACAGCTTAAATTATGGTTGTTTTATATACTTGCCGTTTCACTTTGAGTTAATTTTGAGTTGCTTCTGAAAATTTTACGAAATAGATGTGTATAATATGAGAAATAATTATTTGTAAAATGCTTCACTGATCTGGTAAGATAATGCATTTATTAAGCCTTTGTTAAAGATGAAAAATTAAAAAATAACTAACTGTAGTTGACGAAATCGGATATTACTGAAGGTGCTGGAGGGTCACATTCAATTGAATTATTTCTAAAATGCTTCAAATACATTCTGCTCATTACGGAATGCAGACATGCATAAAATGACGTTATACCCGTGAACTTCGTTACAAAATAAAAAATAACCACCTGTATGTTTGGTAACTGCTTGCCTGTTGCTCATATAATCTAATCTCCTGATTGCCTGGTGTAGCTAAGTCTTCATAATCACTAAAGAAGAAAAAATGAAATTTTATTATTTCGAATTCTACCATAATGAGCCGGATTTTTTTTTGTTTGATTAAAATTGTTGTATATCCCGTGCAGCTCTTAATGATTACAGAAAAAAACCTCCCACAATTCTTTATCGATAGCAAAAGTTTTCTGGAAAATTTTCATACAGTAAAAATTTATTGGAATAGAAAAACCAATAAAAATTGATAACCTTTTTCCTGCCACAATAAAACCTTGCAAGGATGGACTTCTGATAAAATTTGAAATTCCCATCCATGATTTGGATCCTATTTCCGTGGCTTTCTGCGCTAAGCTTCCCAAAGTTGGTTTATTCAACAATGTCCCATCTCGGACCTAAATTTCAGTAATCTTAAATAGGATAATTTAGGCAACACTTGAACTATACAAATTTGTATTATACTCGCTAAGTTTTGTTTAAAATCATAAAAATTTAATAAGATTAAGGTTTAGATTATGTATAAAATTTAATAAAGAACTAAGGTTATAGGTGTATATTTTCACTGACACTTCCACTAAGTTCGGTAGCTTTCGTTGTTGCTTGTGAGCTGATATCTTTGGCATATAAAGCAGCGGTTGTTGCCCCTTTACTTAGCATATTCCAACCCTAAAAAACAGACCCTAAAAAACTAAAAAAACTATATATGCATAACGATTAACAGTATTTAATTTAAAATAAACTCCGCAAGATTTTTGGGGAATGTCTATAGGCAAATAAAATGAATTTGGCTGAGTTATTAAAACTTACCACAGAAAGAGATGACAAAGCACCAGACAGTAATTCACTGGGTGGATCACCACTGTTCACCAGAACATTGCCAAAACCTTGATACCGACTTCTACTAAAATTTAAGATATTTTTTCTGGAAATTTTAATAGAAAGTCATAAGAAATATGAAACTAGAACAAGAGTTCTTTTAAGATCCATCAAAAAACTCAATCAATGAAAAAAATACAGTTTGAACTGTAATGGAGTAGATCTACAATGAAGGGAAAATTTAAACAGAAGTCTTCGTTAGTAGAAGTTATTTGAAGCAAAAGATATTTACGAGTTATCATAATCGGAATAGTATGAATTGTTGCCAGTTTGAGTTGTGTTGCTTCCATAATAAGCTGATAAATTATTCGAACTGTTGTTTCCACTGATTTGAGAATGAGATGGATTTAATGAAGTGTTAGGGATATAATTTCTTGCTGGCGACGTTTCGGCTGACCATTCACGGTCTTCTGATTCTGTTAATACCTAGAAATGATTAAAAAAGGTCAAATTATCCCTTGAAGATATATTTTCGAATGTCCGTTTAGGTTAACGAGATAGCTTCGCTGAAAATCGCACCTTATCTCTTAAAAGAGCAGCAGCTCTCGAATTATATCTTTCTTGAAGTGACCAGTTTGATCGGTAATCTGACTGACTTTTCAAAAATTCTAATGCTTTTGCGTTGCCTCCAGCTTTCATCTTGCTCAGCTCACTATCTTTCCACTTATCCATTGTTGTAGATCGCACAAAACTATAAAAAAGGTATTTTTGCTTGCATTACTGTGACGAAATTATTTTAGGTCTTGAACTCTGCTATTTCGCTGTCCAATAAAAACGATAATCAAGATAAGCATTGATGACATAAAGCTTGGATACGCATAAGTAACACAAATGGACACATGAACGAACCTCACGTGTACACCCAAACCACGATGCAAACCAGAACAATCCAAACACAGCCAAATTCCATACGTTACACTGGCCCACTGAGGATTACTAGCGCCACATTCAAAGCAGATCTGATAAAATAGTATATTTTAATGGCATACAAAACCGATTCGACAGTAAAGAGCAAAGAACCCACCTTTTACTCTTGAAAACTTGAAAAAACCTAACGTTATTTCCAGGAACATCTCGAATGTCTCGAATGATACGTCGCGTTCGTGGACTGGCCATAGTAGTTGACTAATTTTCAGACCATCAAAATCTACTTAAATACAAAAATGTTGGCCAAATTCCTCTGTTTTTATTCCCTCTTTAGATGCTCGTTTAACGTTCGCTGCTTACTGAAATGATAAAAGGATTGGATACATCGTACCTGTACTGATAAATCTAGATCAACCATTTATTCGGGAGAAATATTTGTCCCAAATTTTTTTCGAAGTCGCCATCACTTTTCGACATACCACTGTGGCATGACTCCAAATGATGGACATGGCCGCACGGTGATAATGGACTGATCTCTTGAAATAGGTTCAGATATCATGGTAAAAACCAGATCTAATCGGGATATCCATGGTTTCATATAATTATTAGAAGTAATATTACTTATCCCTTTGAAAAACTAAAAATAATGACAAAACTGCTCAATAGTTTCCAGAATAGATAACTAAGCAGTGAATTTGCAATATTTCCGGACGTTGGGCATGGCGACTCTTAAGGTGGAGAAGTATCTTTGGTTTTTTTTGAAGGTTTCGAAAAAAAACGTACTAAAAAGAAAGACGTCAAAATTGACGGGTAATTGATGAGACGGACAAGTGACGCAGGCAACGAGTCAAGCACGTCCCTCCTCTTTTTTCGCGTGGGCACGTGACCCAGGATCGTAGCGAACTCGTGCCTACGTCCAGATATTACTGAAGCTAGTAAATGCCTAAAATAAAAACTCAATTGGAAAAAAACTGAAAGAATTAAAATAAAAAGAAAACGAGAACCAAAAGTACTTTGATCACACCCTACACTGCATCAGTTTATTCCCCCTGAAACTAGTCGGGAACGCTTACGAAATTCCTTCTACGATCGCAAATTATCTTAATTTCGCAAATTGAGTATGAACCTAAAAGGGCACTCCGAACTCGAAGATTCTCGTTTCATTTTTCATTTATTGAAGAAGAGGTAAGTGGATGTTCGATCTGAATTGACTCCAACTTCTTATTGATGGTATTTTCTTGTTGAAATGAACCATACTCTTTTGTTGCCTACCAGCACTCCATTCTCTTTTCAAGATTGTCTCGTGAGGATTGGTACTGATATAAGTTGTGACACTCATTCGTTTGTATGAACGGGTAAAGTTATCAAATCAATCCGAATTCAGAAGGGAATATCCAAGTTTTCGATAAGAAATGTAAATTTCGTCTCTACTATAAAAGCGAAACTACAGAGTGGTGCTTCGCATTTTATTCACTTGTCTGTTTTGCAGTTGGTGATACTACAGGAACTAAGGAGGAGGTTTGGTATGTCTTGTAGTGAACCTGTCGGTTTGGTCACAATTCTTCTCTTGTATGCTTTATTATCACCGAACAATACATGTGTGAAAGCGGTGAAAAATTCGGATAAGACGAAAAAACAGTGGTTAGCAGAAAGGAATCTGTTTCTGGATATCGACAATGCCCGTTCAGATACCATTGACAATATCACTGATGCTTTCCTCAGCATCACAAACAGATTGGTGAAAGCCGGTCGTTTGATGATTGAAACTAAACGTCGCATGATCATGTTCATCGATGAAGTTGGCGAGATGAGCTATGATTCCAAGTGGGCTGTCTTGGGCTGGTTTGCTGCTATGTTTCTTTTTCCCATCGTTACGGCTGTAATCGTAGCCATAATCATTGCTCTGTTCTTCCAAAATGAACTCACCAATTTGCAAATTTTCTTGCATACTCGTTGGGATACGGGTGATCAACCGGATATTATCACTGAATGCAAGGCAAAGCAACGTTTGGGTAATTTAGCCATGCAACGTTTGTATCTTAAAATGAGTCGACATCCGGATAAATTCCTCCCCAAGCAGGCAAAACGTAATCCAGAGGCGTTGATCCGTGAAAAGGCTGAACTAACATAAATGAGGTGAAAGCGAATTCCGCGGAAGCACATATCCCAGGCCCATAGGCACTTCATTGTCACTATAATGAATTCCGGACGTGAAAAAAACATTTTTTGTATTCCATGGAGGGTTTCAGGGCACTTAATGATTAATTGTAATATAGCACATTGTGCATAATGAAAGAATGCCAAAATACAAAACTGTTCCTGTGTTCATGTTATATACCTGAAACAATAAAAAAAGGTTCCAAGGTAAAAACTCGTATCACACCTTGGTCGAACAAACGTTGTGCTTAATAATACCTGATATGCTTTGATTCCCTGTCCAGACTTCCTGGTTTCTGAAGTTAATATTTTATTCAATTATGTACATGGCACAATTTGTTCAATGCAGGTACCAATACACGGTACCGTTAATCATAGAACCCCCCCCCACTAAGTGCTGACTGGATAGGGAAAGTCAATCTCACGCAGCTAACTTCTACGAACTTCTGAAAGAGGAAATAAAAAGTAGCAAGTGCTAGGAGAAAAAGGATTTCCGGCTTGTAATTTTTGCGTCAATTTAGATTCCTTTCTGAAATGAAAATATATTCTGTAGAATAAAGAGGGCACGTATTATATGGCTGGGACAAAATTGTCCCCTTCCAATTTACAACATTAGCACACCATTTTTTCTACAAATTGACATAGTCGAAAAAATATATAGTCGCACAAGGGACGGTCAGAACACTATCAAATACGATCTAGAAACAAAAACAGAGTTTTCATAAAAGCGCACCCAAATATGTTTTCTATATTATATATTATCATATACTTATTTGCTTCTTCCTCATCCGCGAAGATTACAAACTGAAATGATTTCAGCTTTTACATTATATTCCAAAATTCGACAGCTCTTTTATTGGAAATACTTGTGTCCTGATAGAAATATACAATAAACCGGGGAAAGTATAAATCAGTCATGATTAAAGAGCTTTAAGGTTTGGAAAAAAAACAAAACAAAACGCTTTTTAGGCCAGGTACATGTAATACAAGGAAAAATTCAAAATCAAAAAAAAGTATGAAAATGTGGCAATATGAAAATAACGCATGAAAGCTTAAAAAACTTGAAATCTAGAATGGAGGTTAGCTCTTGTCTTTTCTAATTTATTTCGTACTACAGTATGCAGAACATCAGGCAGGTTAAGGAACTTCCTCCAAAGGATATTTCCTTTTCGTGAAAAATATCTTATGCAGTTTTCATTATTGCTACAATAATGCTCCAGAAATCGAAAAAAAGCATGCAATATTCCATACTAAGGCGTGTAAGGGATTCTCTAAATTATCATTGATTCAAAACTAATCATTAACTCAAAGCTTTAATACAAGGTTTAAATAACTAGGCATATAAATAAAGTAAACAAACAAAGAAAGGATATAGGCTTCACAAAAAACAATCGTCGTCTTGAGTTGGTCAAAAATGATCAGGCTGTACGGAAGAAATCATGGGCAAGCTTGGTGTGAACAAATTTACTTGTACAGGGAAGAATTTGCCCGCTATTCCAACTGATAGCTTCCATTTTTAATGTATTCAATCGTCAGCTTCTGTTTACTTTCAATATAACTAATGCAAATCTAACAAAACGAACAATTTTGTAATTTCACAAACTAAATTTGAAAAAACAAAGCATTAAAGGATCCTCTTCTACATACCAAATACTCTTCAAAAACTGATTATAAACGAATGAATTATAAATAATGGCTGCTGCTCCAAGGAAAATTACCTGACAATCAAGAGTATATCCAAAAGCAGCCGACGTTGTACGTCCGATTGGTTCGCCATATCTGTATATTAATTCACCACCCTTTGGCCAAGGGTTATAGTATAAATCATAATTACCCACAAGTAACTGAACAAATCGTTTCTGAGTGCCACTTCTTTTTTGCTCTAGTAATGCCCCTTTCCCAATAAAATCTTTCTGGAATGAAATTCAATTTCAAAGAACCTTCTTTAAAAAAAAACGACTTATTTCGAATTGAGCACTTCCAAAAAAAAAATTAAAGATTGTAAAATCTTGCCAGTGTAATAAAATCACGCATACATTAAAATCAATACGGTATGTACGTCCACATTCGAACGGTGTTATATTCGTAGGAATATCTTGACCCCAACAAACAAAGAATTTTTCGATACGCAACTGTCTCAAAGCGTAATACCTAAAACATGATCAGTAAATAACAGGAAGCTGGAAACAGTTGCTAAGCAAAACCGAAAAATTAAATTTTTCCTGCGACACACCCTTCATGCATAACACCATATTCTTTCCCACGCTCCATCAAACGTTCATAAACATTTTGTACTACCTGAAAAATATTTGTCATATAAAGTAGTAAAAACCTACTTCAAAGAATGCATTACACGAAATTAATATTACAAAGGATTAATAAAATAAATATTTCGATAAGCGATGAATCATTTATCTAAATCGAATTCTTCCAATTTTTTTTAGCTAATCTTAATTGTAATGTTTAAATGTTACAAACAATTCATACGAATTTGCAAATAATTTAGCTAAAATGATTCAACCAATCAATAATCTAAATTCCTTCAGGGGAGAACCGAATACTGTGTGATACCTGCTACTTCAGGAATTCGCTCAATTAGATATTGTGGATGGGTGTGCAAATCAGTCAATGGTGTTACTTCTAGACGCGCAATGTCAACTGCTAGTGTTTCACCACAAACCAACCCAGCAACCAGATTTCTAGCGCCACCCGCAAATGCCAATCCTTGCCCACTGAAACCCGTCGCAACATAGTATCCTTGGATCTGAATAAAGGAAAAATTTAGGATTTCCAAATTTTTTAATACCAAAGAATACTTCGAAAACACCTTCCATCTTCTATATTAAAAATCCAAACGATTATAAATGATTACTTTATCAAAACTTGACATTCCAAAAATAAAAAAACCTGAGCCGTTTCACCAATCACACGATATTTATTAGCAGTATATGACTCAGCACTACAAACCAGTTCACCGTACTCTGTTCCACTAACAATGTTGCAACGATTCAACAAAATAATTCAGTGTTGGATCTGCATAGTTTCAATATGATATATTTCATCTCTAACCAAAAACAAACAACCATTATAAATATTTCTAAGAATGGAAAATATTTCAACTTCCATTTTTAATACTTACAAAATTTATCCCAGGCTGGCAGTGGCACTATCCACTGTCCCAGTACTCTTTGATAACTCAATGAACGGAAATTATTTTGAGTAAAACCTGCACAGAACGTCCGTGATTCATCCATAAAGAGGTAAGTTTTCTCATCCACATGCGTAAAAACTAAATATGCAATTTATAAGTTTTTTGGCTCCAACAAGGAAAACTTCGACAAAGAATTTAAACGTTTTGCATTAACGGTAAATCTGGAAATTATTTTGTTGAAGGTCATGAGGATATAAAATCAGTACAAACTAAGCATCTTATCTGGTTAAGCAACTATTTTATATGTTTAAGTAAGCAACTTAACAAACTAAACAATTTCTTACTCGGCGTACTGTTGTTCTTGATATCTTTATCAGGTAGTCGTTTCGTTGACAAGAATGCAGGATGTACAGCAATAATTACATGATGAACTGGCAATTTATTAATTTAAGAAGTACCACACCACTGCAATATGTCATATGCAGATGATTTAAACCAAACTCAAACACCTAAAGTGGATGCTGAAAATTCTTAATCTGAGGATTCACAAAAAATGAAATTAGCTACTAAGTTAATTGTCCAAGCTAACTGGCAATTTAAATAGTTTCAAGGAAATATGGATTTCAAAAAGAAACTTACAGTCCCAATGGCATCAACATAGCATTCAGTTTCAAATTGTCCTTGATTTGTATGACTCCCACAACTTTTTGTTCTTTGTCAACAACCACTTCTTCAACAAAGCATTGTTCAAATATTTGCACTCCTAAAAAATAATCTGAACTGAGTATCGAAATAACGCATCTAGCACACATTTGGCAAAATTCGTCTGTGCAAAATAAAAGTGAGATTTCACAATACCGAACAAGCACGCACAAAATTAATTTATACGAAGCTTACCATGATTTCTATCACGCTTTCTTAATGCTTGACAGAGACCAATAGGATCTAAAGCAACATCATTTAGTGAGAACTGCCCTAAAACATAAAAAAGAAATCAAAATTGATCAAATGGTAAGCAAAAAAGTTTGATTTAAAAAAATTTTAACAGAACAACCCAGATGCCATCTGTACTTACTCATTTTGGGAACCAGCGCCGCATTTCTTCCGGACTATTATACAGTTGTGCTTCTTCACCGTAAATAGTTGAACGTGAAAACATTCGTCGCAAACTTACTTTACCTTCTACTGTAATTGTTAAGTATAGTCGTTGTATCCTAAACATTCCGTTAAAATGACAAGCATAGCAACTGAAAAAAAATGAGATTTTACGACAAGTATTTTAACAGATTAGCTGCAACAAAGGAGTCCATATTAATAAAATTGGAATGCTGACATGAATCGGCATATAAATCCAATGAATGTTTGGCCATATACTGTTTAGCCAGGTCTTGCCAGTGCAATGGAGGTGTTACCAAGCCAGCACTTACACTTGTTACACCACTTTGACCAACACTTAAAATACTATAGGTTTTTAAGTCATGGCTTGATATTGATAAAGAAGACAGCAGCTAAATGATTAAAAAAGCATCATTGCTTTGAAACATTATAATTCCCACCAGTCCCGTTTAAGCAAGACAACCAAAATGCCATGTTTCGCCAAATGATATGCATATCATTTCCATCACCACCGACGATCACATCTGCCATACGTGTTTTACTACTGGAATCTCGCCACGTTGGGATTTTAAATTGCCCGAACTAAGGAACATGATCCTAATGAACGAAATGCCTACCTGGTACAATCTTACACTAAGCTAAACAATTGTCAAAACTGAGAATCATTAGATTGCAGTGAATTTCTTAATGTAGATACATGTCGCAAATAAAACGAGCCTATGTGATCTATAGAAATGAGAATTTTGGAAGGAATAAGCAAAAATGCTATGGTAAGAGCTGAAATCAAGCAGGCAATATCATCTTAACTTATATTCAGAAGCTGCACTTTAAATTGAAGACGAACGTTCGATATCGGACATGAATATTACTGTGCTTCTGACTACAACATCCAAAGATGCGTTTCATCAAACAATTCAGTCCGCTTATCGCCATATCGCTTCGCATAGAACGGATAGCAATTTCGGTTTACGAACCTGGCAGACCCTTCCTTAACGAACAAAAACTCAAAAAAAAAAATAGCTTAAGCAAAAAGTACACTTAAAATCCATTTTTGAAAAACGTCACTAGTTTAAATGATAAGTAATTATCATGTATCATGTTTCAGTGAGAACTGTCGTCAGAGACATTATAGTAAATGCTGTTCATTTTGTATCGTCCTTATCATATTAAAGTTTCGTAATTAAATCTATTGCATTACACAACCAATTACGTACACTACGATTGCGCTATGAAAGAAATAAGTTTCTAATTAATTTTTTCGTCTTTTTAGTTCATCTCCAGCATGTGTCACATCCCGATTTATTTTATTGATTCATATGCAATATCCGCATTGCGAACTCTCGAAATTGAGTTTGTTTCAGAAATTATTACACTGTTATAGACTCAGAATATACCAAATAAAACCCTTGGCCAGAAGAAGGATAAACAGATGAGTCATTAGCAAGCATAGCTCACAGTTCAATTAGAGCGAAGCTACATGATAGAGGATATGCGATCGAGCATAAGCTTCATTCGGTGTGCGATAAATCTCCAAGTCTACGGCTTCTTCGCTTCTACAAGTGTCCCTATTTTAAACTGCAATTCAACTACTTGACACATTAAATTTTCTCTTTATGTCAACAAGAGACTCACCGTGGCTGTATTTTCTATATTCACTAATAATCTATAAATAATATATTTATCACTGTCATCAATAAACCCTTGTCAAACTTCTTGCGTCGGTGTCAAATAATACAGAGGAACTTCGTCGTTAATCTCCTTCAAGGCAGGAAAAATTTTCACAGCAAGGGATGAGAAATTACTTCTAATGCAGAATGCCGAGATATCCAATAGCATCAGTATGCAGGAAGAAAACGGTTAATCCGAAGACAGTAGTTGTGGCTTGTCATTTCCATCAAGGAAAAAGTTGGACCAATCCAGTCCGATATGACAAGATTAGCTTGATAGTCAAATGGTAAGATCTAACCTCGGGTAATTATGGTGTGCTAAATTTTAGACGCCCTATCAATAATTCCATTTGCGTTGCCAATTTCTAATATTAAAAAGAAAAAAAAATGATAAAAGCTGAAACCTCACGAATTTTTGTCATAAAAATTTTTCGTTAGACATAAGAGCACTTCACACTGTTTGTATTAGCATATGCTGTGAGTTTAGTTGGCAGATGTTTAGGATGAAAACTCTTTTAAAGCTGCAATAACTCAAGCAATCGTTTGCAATTTGTTCTCAAACAAAATGATTATTTTGTGCAGGAATCTCAATCCAGTAGTTACCAGGAAGGTTACGATTTGGATGAAATCAGTTATCTTAACCCTTTTTTTTGTATTTCTGCTGTAAAAGTAGACATTCATCCCTTTTTTAATATAGCTAAAAGGTTGGTTGCTTTGCATGGAAACGTTTAGGATCGTTGGAACAATTCTTCTTTTGCGCCTCGGACATATTGAAACTCCACAGAATGGACCTCACTATTCTTGTTTCTTTTCTTCTTTTCAGGAATACTAAATCGTCTTCATTTATCCAATTTATTGCTCATCGTTGCCCATTCCTCGATGCTTCTTCGACTCATTCAGAAATGCTTTACAACAAGTCACCAATTCTGATTTGATGAAAATTGGCATATTGTAAACAGCATGAAGTAAGCAACACTTCATCACTGATATCCATCTGGTCCTCTTGATGACTAACCTTGTATCTATAAGTTTGTAACTACAAAAACTCCATTAATTCATTGGAGGTCAAGGTGGGAGTACGAAGCTGGCATCTCGAGAAGTAGCCCGAAGAACGATCACAATTCCACTGAATTCTTCTGAAACAACGAAGAATGCTAAATTCGAGACATGTACTGAAGCAGTAACTACCTACCTTCGGCTGTTTCCTATAATGTCGTGATATATTCTCCTTATTCAAAAAGTTCCAATATAGTAAATTAGGGAGAAGTCAGTAATATGTTCTGGTTAATGTCAAGTTTTAGTATTTATTAAAATTGCTTTTGACATTATTGCATTCAACGTTAGGCACAATGATCATTATATAGAAATCATAGCAATTCTTCTTCAAGAACTTTATAATCGATATCCTTATCAGTAGAAGTTTTGCTCCCAGAAATATCCTTATTTACTGCTTCTTATTGCTGCGATTATGAGAATATCAAAACTTGATTCAGATTTAAGTAATTTAAATTAAGGAAAATTAAAAAAAATCCTTATTCTTTACGCAATTTTAGTGAAAAATTGATGAGGTTTCTACTATTTTTGATCAATATGCTATCAATCTGGGATATCGATTGCTACAAATCACTGATTGTGTTATCCACTGGCGATTACACATGGAAATATTTGTTTAAGTAATTTGAATTAAGAAAAATTCTAAAACCGGTGCCATCTTTATGGCAATCGTGTTTTCTGAAAATCAATATGATTTTTTGGCCAAAGTAAATGACCATATATAGGAATAAAAAAGTAACAAACAATATACGAATAAGAGATTTACTGGAGAAGATCAGTTGTGGAAGAAAAAATGTACGTATGGTAGTGGAAATGAAAGATGATCATTAATAAGTACACAATGAATAGTACAGCTGTTACATAATACTTCTAAATTGACATATATTGAATGAATCTGCATAGATCCCACGTTGTCACCTGTCCTCCACAAAAAACTTTCGGCATAAGTATTATCTTTTCCTCCTTTCTATCCTTGGTCTTCTATTTCAGGATATTTGGGAACATGTATATTCATTACATTTTTAATTTATCAAAACAAAAAGTATATTAATACCTAATGGAAATCAACAGTGACTTTCAATAAATTGGTACGTCTTAAGATTTAAAGTCTTAAGAAAGTATAAAGAAACTTCAATGTTTGAATTATCGGCCGAAGGGTTTGCTGGCGCTCCCACCAAATAATGTCCCACTAACAGATGAATTCAATGTATTTCCAAAAGTAAAAGATGATGTTGTTGTGGATGCAGGTACCGGCTCCGCTACTGATGTCGCTAAGGTGCCTGTAAAAAATGTGGAAATGAACGCTATTATTTAAACATTATCAACATTATGCTCGAAAAGAAAAACGAAATGGCTTTCCAGAAAAGCCGATATTGACGAAGAATTTTTGGACATGAAAAACATAAAAAAAATTCAGACACAATTCAACGAATGAAGAAAAATGAAAAGGACAGAAAACTGCACGAAAAAATAGGACGAGCAAAGAATAAAAATAAATTTACTATTAGATCATTGCGGACAACATTTGGTGCTTCTGCTGGCTACATCTGCGCTTCACCAAGCTTTTTTCTTGATTCTCTTTTTTTCTTAATATTTCGAATTTAGAGAAATATGAGCACCAAAAAAAACCTTTTGACCATTATTTCTGACTAATTCTATGTAAATTAAAGTCGACAAACAACCGAGCACTAAAAATATTATTTCGTACCGAAAAGAGGAGCCGATGCTGAACTAGTAGTGGAGAAAGATTTGAATAATGGTGCTGTTGTGTTTGTAATTGATGGATTGAAAGAGAAGGCAGAAGTACCGAAAGTTTTTGAACCAAATAACGAACCCGATGTGCCAAATCCACTTACTCCTGCTATAACATCAAAATTTTCAATTTGCTACAACACGTAATCTGAGACTAATATCCTGAAGAACAATCAAAAAAAGAAACCGGGAAATAAAAGACAACGAAGAAAAATGAACTTACCCGTTTGTTGTGGTGTTGAAGAAGGTTTCGCCATTTCACCAATTTTCATCATTGTTACTTGTGAAGGGAACGCATCTGCGCCTTCAAATAACAAAACACTTAAATTAATCATAAACAGTTAATCGAAAACTTTCTCACGATATGAGCGCTTTTGTGTAAAAGCAAGAAAGTTAAGTTCACTATTACGAAATAATACAATGCAAAATACATGAACAGAATTTATTACAGTACTGTAGCAGTCACTTAGAAGAGAATTTACATAGCATACTAATGTTTCAGATTTTCACAACAACTAAAGTTAAAAAAAAATTTTTCACCGGTGAATCTCCGTTCCGCAATTGGCTTTTCAATATGCTTCGATTTCCGTTGTTCAAATGGATTTGGTGTATATGGAACGGTACGCTTTTGATGTTCCAAAAATCCATCCTTGAGATCCTGCAAAAAAGTGCAAATAACATCCACAAAAAAGCGAATATAGATATAACAGTATGGAAGTGTCAACATTTAATATCAGTAAATATTCAGTGATAAATTACAAAACACGTAATTAAAATAAAAACATACTTCGATTTGTATTTTACAACGATATACATCAGAACAAATAACTTTGAATGTTTGGTCATAATGCTCAAAATGTTTCTGCAGATCCTGCTTTGTGGTTATTCCTTTCTAAAAGTTCAAGGCTTTTAACAACGAAACAAAGACTGACGAATCCCGGACTTACAAAAACAAATTCCAGAACATGTTTACATTAAAACATTTAATTTTTTAAAAAAAAACTTTTTGAACTGAAAAAAATTAAATTAAAAAAAATGAATGTCTAAAAATAAATAGCTCATATTCTATTTTTTTATGAAATGATTTTATTATAATGAATACTATTAACTCAATTCTAGTGTGTTCCCATGACTTTAATTCTCTTTTCTGCAAATAAAATTATAGGATTACGCTGGAATCAAAAGACTTTATTAATTTAAATAGAGTATTGGTTAATAATTAAAGTTAGATGTCAAAGACAATTTTTTGTCCAGTTTTTTGTTTTTTTGTTTTTTAAATCTCGTATACATCCTTTAAAACAGAATATCCAAAAATTTTGAAAAGTTCAGACCATGTATCCCAAATGTAAATGGAACGTTCACAGAAGTTGTAGCTTGGAGTAGAACTAACCTTATTTAATTTCGCATCAATTCTCTCCTGCAATAATTGCAATGTCCCCCAAAATTCTCGCACGGTATTTTCGTGTTCGATACAAACTGCGAGCAAATAAGACAATGCTTGTTTGCGACCGAAGAGTGGGTTTTTTGAAATCTCTTTCTGCCGTCGACGTACCTGCTCTGCTGCCCGTAAGTCTCGCTGCATTTTCTCAAGTAATTCTAAAATTTTGTCAACAATTAAAGCTGGTTTTTTGACATCTGAATTATTGGCCAACATAAAAGAACAAGGTTAATGAAACAGTTCAATTCAGCGATACAGCTTCCACATATCAAACCCTTTTTGTTTGCAAGCAAAATCCAGGATTTGAATTACAAGTCTAAGCAGTGACGAATTACCCGGAACTTCTAATGACATTATTTCACTCTAGGAATAAACGTGCAAAAAATGAATTAGATATAAAATGAGAAGTTACCTTCCGCTCTATCTTTTGCTAAACGTATAATATCAGCGTTTTTCACACGTGTTCTAACCAATTCATCTATCTTTTCATCCATGTGCAAGCATGAGTCTGCGCGATTCATAGCAAATTCAACGCTTAATTCATGGTTTTTCTTAATCTGGTCCCTAAAATATCATAGTTATTGATGAAAAGTACTTTCAAAATCAAATAACAAGTAGGTTACCGCAACAGATTAAACAGATCCATAACCACTTGCTGTACTTCAGCTTCCAATGGACTTCCAGATGCCGCAGCACCGGCAACACCCAAGTTACTGGGTATCAAACCGGTAGTTGCAAGTGTACCCGTTCCTCCCAATCCTTTTGCAGTTGTAACCGTCGTTGCTCCATCTGCACCAAAAAGTCCACCAGTTAAAGCAGTTGTAACAGTTGCCGGATTGCTGAACAAACCTAAATCATGAAATAATAAAAAGGTAATTTCACTTTTATAGTCAGTTACAGTGAAGTATAAAAATTATAGATAGCAGTGGTATGCATACCCGTTGTTGGTTTTCCAAAAAGACTTCCGGTAGCAGTTGCAGCAGGCGTGACACCAAATAAAGCTTGTGTTGTTGTTACTGATGTATTTCCGAAAGGTCCAGAAACCGTTGAAATCGTAGTCACTCCAGCAGTTCCCATCAAACCACCTGAAAGAACATTCTATAAATCAAGAAAATTCTAGCGTTTCAACTTATTGCACAACTTTCCTGTAACGGTCGAGGTTTTTGCAGCTGTTCCAAATAATCCACCAGAAGGCGCTGCTGACCCAAACAATCCTGCAGAATATAATCATGAATGAGGGCCATTTTGGCATCTAAAATGACCAAACCACGACCAAATGTATCTTCAAAGTTCACCTGCTGATGTTGTGGAGGCTGCAGCTAGAGATGTAGGCGCTCCAAAAAGGCCGACACCTGGAAAAAGTAATCAAGCGAACAAAAATGAATCAAAAAAATAATAATCGAGGGTTTTCAGGAAAGGCTAAAATTTCAGAGATTTGAAATCTTATAAGACTCCAAACTCACTTCGAACTCAAATTTCGAAGTGCGGTCAAGTCAGATAACGGAATATATACCTGCAGTTTGTACAGTAGCTGTCGAAGTGCCAAACAATGGTTTGGGCACCGTCCCGAACAAATTACCTGCGGTAGATGTTGCGGAAGCAGCTCCCTGTGTGCCGAAAGTAAAACCGGACATAATTTTCCTGTAATATTAGGTTAAATTTCATAAACTCACAAAACGTACATAAGTAGGGACCTTGTCTGGGGAAACAAACTTCATAGTTTAGGAAACTTCCAAATTTGGCCTAATACGAACCATAATCTCCCAACAATTACTTGAGAACTTCGACTTTCAACCGAGCAGTCCATTTGCCATATATAAACTTCTATTATCTACAGTCAATTTTCCCAAATCCAATATTCCTCGAACACAAAATAATCAGCAGACTATTGTTCAGAGTTTTGTTTACATCAGTAAGATTTTAAGTAGCACTATTCAAGTTGGTACGGTTAATATATCATCAGGTTGGCGTAACGATATTCAAAATATCCTCTTTTAAATGGATCATGGCCAATTTCAATATTACTTCTTAAGCATTTTACTGGAAAAATAATAATAGCAAACATGACATTGGGATCGTTTTTACATCTTGAAGGTTCCTTAACATCAATCAACTGCATAGTGAGGAACAAACATTCATATCGCCCCAGATAGGAGAAACGAAAATACAGACATGCATCAAGTAAAATAAACAGATAGTAAAGAAGCGAACAATAAATTTACAAAGTTTCAACTTTCCTTGTAGAAAAAAAAGTGAAAGTTTGTGTTCTGTTCTTCTTCATTTCACTTAACCATATTTTTTTACAAATGGTTTCTTCTCAACTCCTTACCCACAACTAGGAAAAACTAATTTGTTTACAATGGTTAAATTATGTCACGTTCATTAACTGGAGTTGGCACATCTGATCAGTGAAGCATTTGAAGTGGAGATTTGTGACATTACTTAGAAAGCCTTATCCAGAGATTTTGTTGCATTACTGTAATGATGAAGAACTTAAAGTTAAACAAAACAATTGCAGCAAAAAAGAAACTTGCCTTGAACTACTTGGCTTCTTCTTTCAAACATTCTAACTTTTCACGAATTTATATAGCAAACAGAATGTACAAAACAGCAATTCAAGCACTAGTGATGAGCAATAAAATACAACAATAATTAGCAACCTCTAACAAATATTTCCTCCTTCACGTCTGATTCTTTCATGTTCCATTTTGAAACTTTCCTTACAGCTTTCATTCAAGCCTTCCTTGTTCCGTGCAATTTCCACAGCCAGAAAAATTATCTAAAAAATTCGGAAAATTAATTTCGAAATCCAGAATTTTGAGAAAAAAATTTTAGTTAAGCATAAGCTATTTATCTCTGTAAAACTGTACGCCAACCATGCAATGACGTTAGGTTTCTTTATAAAGGGAATACAAGCAGTATTTCTCTTGCAAATTATGGCTTATCTTAAGCAACAGCAATGATGTCTTATCTACTTACGCTAGACTTCCACATATATATTGTCTTTCAATATTGAAACCTTACTGAGTTTTTACCACTTTCGTACTGCAACACTGTAATTAGGTAAAAATGTGGAACCTGGACAATTACCTTTGGAACAACAATTGTATTTGATTCGCTGTAAGCACCATCAGCTCGTATCCTCATGATTGTTGCAAGATTATAATCTCCTATTTCTTCTTTAAAGTATTCGCAAAATGTAAACCACTGCCGCTTATTTTCACCCTTTAATTCTATTTCTGTTATCTGGAAACGGTCATATACTTTATTCATGACAGAAAATTAAAAATAAAATATTCAGCACAGCACGTCACTTTATTTATTGATTATTATGATTAGATCGAATCTACCTTCTCAACATTCATTTTTGGGAAGAACTCTCGAAACTTATCATAGATGATATTGAATTTCTTATGCATCGTTAACTCTGTGGTGTTGCAAGTGAGCAGCAGGCTCATATGAATATTCGCCCTTTCAGCAGCCTGTAACAGATAACATTTAAGGGCCTCATAAAGTATTACTATTAGGAGATGCACAAAGTTAGGAGAGAAAAAAACAATAAAGATATATCTGAAATCTTGATCATTCATAAAAGCAACCAATGTAAAAATGACACCTTAACAGCCCAAGCAATTTCGAATGAAGGATCATTAGTATATTCTGTCGTTTCATATGGAACTTTCTCCACTGTAGTAGATGAAAGCTCATCTGATTTGGTCATCCTACAAAATACCAATACCTTTTCTTGTTAGCAGTTACTCTTCCAAAGATTCCTTCCTTACTAAGAACAGGAAAGATTCTCATAGAGAACGATTTGCACCAATGTCTATGTTCTTTATCAGCGCTCAGACTTTAAATCATGAAAACACGGTACCAACTCCCATGAATATCACTAACATCAGCATGAAGAGTACAAATACAATTATACTTTCCATTCCATACTCACAGAATGCTACCTACAAAAATCATAATTATTACTTGCTATGCAAAGCACTGGAGAACTGATCTTTCTAGCGCCATTCTCTTCGTGAAACCAGTAAGTCCCTTATTTTTGTTACGATAAAACTATTAGCGAATACACTCCTTATCTGTGAAAAAAAAACACATTTCCGAATAAACTTTACTGAGTCAACGAAACAAAACAATTCAACATAAATGAAAAACAAATAGTACACATTACGCATTAGCTCTTCTTTTGGCTGTCAAAGTATTCCTGAAGAAATGCACGGGCGGCATCGTCTTGGCCATAGTCACGCACAACTACGCACGAACACCCTACCACCTAAAATACAAATTACCCATATCTTTACGTTTAAAAAACGTCGTAAAGTCATGAAAAAGGAATCCAATACAATTCCTTCTCTTAGCGGTCAAGAAATTGTTGAGACATGACCATAATATTTCGTTGGATGCTTCAACCAAGCCGAAATGCACTATTAAATAAATAAAGGAGAGCTGATGCACATGACCTGCATCACCAAAAACCAATGCTTAGAAAGTAATTAAAAGGTTAGAACTACCTACTTTTTCGGAGACGAAAAGGTCTATCATGAGACATTTTACAAGATTGCAAGAGCTGACGCGCTCCAGTGAATTCAAAAATCTGGAAGTTCCCTGAAATCACTGCAGCTTCAATGTTGATATATGCGCCAAATGCAAACCTTTCGAGCTTTTCCTTCTTTATCGTATTTGCACAGACCAATCCACTCTCCCAGCTGTTTTTTGTCCTTAATTTTAACCAAAGGTATCTGATGTTCATTGCATAATGCTTCCACTAGTTTGGTATACATCGGCTCGTCACAGTTCTCAGCCAGAACACAAAAATAGGCCTGGCGCCTGAAGCTTGGATCAGTGGCATCCAGTTACAACGACAAAATATTTAACAGCTTGTATGTTCTATTTTAATTCATTACAACTCAGAGTTAATGACTAAACCAAAAAGGCCTTATTATAATAAGACTCGTTTCAAAGTTATACTTATCGAGCGCTTTAGCGGCTTCATGAAGACCTTTAGCCACTCCATCCATAACGATTGACGACTTCAGAGCTCTTCGTAGTGCAGTTTTAACGTCTAACTTTTCGTCAACTGCAGCCACAGCTGCTTCTGTCGGTGGGACTTGCATTTGTATCTCATCTCTGAAGAGCATAAAATGAAGAACAGACTTTAATTGTCACATTAGCATGGTGATAACAACTGGGTTTTTCACAGATAGCTTTAAACACCGATAAGGAATGTCATGAATTAAAACTTAACAAATGAGCTGTAATCACAAACCCTCCTGCTTCCATGTTCAGCAGTTGTCCTCGATGAGTGCACTTTATCAATTGTAAACTGAATCGATCCAAGCAACACTGAAACTACTACCCCAATTAACTGTCTGAAAACGCCTACAGTCTATCCGAAAAAACCATCACCATCCAACCCATCCCAAAAGTTGAGACGTGGCATAGTGCCAGCACGTAATTCGCCTGCGGATTCAATGTTACAGCGTAATATTTTTTTAGAATTGTCTTTAGCTTATGCATGAGGTGTTGAGCATGTGTGTGTGTGTGTATGTGTGTGTGTGTGTGCGTGTGTGTATCTGTGTGTGTGTATGTGTGTGTGTGTGTGTGTATGTGTGTGTGTGTGTGTGT
>NW_018108475.1:20608-40979 GCF_000183805.2 Loa loa
TGCATGAGGTGTTGAGCATGTGTGTGTGTGTGTATGTGTGTGTGTGTGTGCGTGTGTGTATCTGTGTGTGTGTATGTGTGTGTGTGTGTGTGTATGTGTGTGTGTGTGTGTGTGTGTCCGTCTGTGTGTCTGTCCGCATGTGTCCAGCATGTGTTTGTCCGCATGTGTCCATCAAGCATGTGTATATACACATGCTTGATGTGGTGTGCAATTTGACAGTAATATTGGCGGTAACGTTGGAAGAAGTGAAAAGTGTAAAAAATCAATCGGTGCAGCAATCTGCGAGTTTTACGTGTATTAAGACTCAGAGACAGCTTACTTCCACAGCTGTCCGTCACGTCGCACTTATTATCGCTGCATAATATTGATCCCTGCATTTTAACATTTGAAAGAGATTTTAGGCGACATGTTGTTTGGATTATTGTTCTGAAATTGTGTGGGCAAATGGCACTTGATAAAATAATGTGGGATAGTTTAAATTTCTGATAGATTCTATATTTATGAAAATAATTTTATAGATCAGACATATGAGTCTGACATGTGGTGCTTGGCTGGAAAAGTAATGTTTTCCTTATAGTGAAATCATTCCAAGGAATTATTTGAAATAGTATGAGATATTTTTTTTATATACTGGAAAGATTTTAAAGCTCCGATGCCCATGAACTAGATTGGGTCAGATCAGATCCAGTAAATAGCACCGGGTTTCTGAATTTATTTGAAACTTCTTCCGTAACTCACAATTGGAAAGCAAGAAATCAGAAGATAAATTGAATTTACTGTGAGATGAAAGATTCATATCAGTATTGGTCGTCAACATTATTTTCTTAGGAATCGGTATCATATCAGATCTCGAAAATTTGTTTTAAATTTCATCTGCTTTGTTATAGTGTTATTAAGTTCCTATATTAAATAATCGTTTGAAAATTTTTTCTAAGTTGCAGAGTTGTAATATTGAACGCAAACCTTTAAGGTAAATTATCGGTTGAAGGAACCAATTCATAATGTAGAAAAAATGGCTTCTAATAGAAGGATTCCGTGGCAGTCAGTCAGTCATTCTTGTATTCTTTTATGTGAGTGGAACTGATTCACAGTTCCAGCAGCACACTGTTCTCGTTCGATATAAGCATTTCTTGTACTACATCAACTTCTGATCATTCCACACTGTTGTGAGGTATCCTACAAAGGGGATATTGTGATCTGGAATCCTGATCTGATTTCATATCTCGGTGATCTGCGGTCTGTCTTCCAATGCTGTAAGGAATTTATTTTTGTACAGTTTATAGAATTTCAGAGATTCTTTTACCATGCGTATTGACCGTGTCATAATGTTACGTGGTTATTATAATGACATATTTATTCAGATCTTATTGCCTACAGCTTAATCGAGTATGAACCGAACAATACAATTTGGTAAACTAGCGCCATTAACTTTTTCGGTGATTGACAAACGGCTACTTTTAAGATGGAGTCATGTCATCAAAATATGTTGCACTAAATGATCCAGAAGTTTGGACGATGTTAATGACTTAAATTCTTCTCGGAATTGTTATTAACTTTCCTAGCTACTCGGTTATATTGCTAAAGAAATTATTAGTTTTTCTCTTTGCTGGAATGAAGAAGGGAATGTATAAGCAAGTGCTAATACATTGCTAGAATTTTTTAAACTGTACAGGAAATTAAACTAATCATGGACGCTAAAATTTTATTACTTTATTTGACAAAAAAATTAAAATTTTGAATAGTAGGTTCCTTTTATTTCCTAATAATGGTCATTTTATAGAAGGTCTTAACTTTTCATTTCGTTCAGTTTGTATGTGTTAACGGCAGCTTCCATCGTTACTTCTACGCTTTATACTAATATATTTTATTCGTACCTCGACACTGCTAATCGCCCACTGCTCTCACAGTTTGTCATTTTAGGGAGTTAAAAAATGACGTCTGAACAAATTTAAATGAATTAACCACTACCTAAGTATTACCAGGGACTGCCAATATGCATAATATGCTTCGGAGTATAAATGCTGTGACAAAGAAGACAAATGATAAGCAAAACGATGAGATTCTGGTATGAATTCTAAGGCAGTAACACTTATAAAGACTTCAGTCTAGGTGAAACAATAATTACTAATGAGTTTCAGGTCTGAATTAATCAATAATTTCTACCTGCCAGCGCTACTTACCTTTGAATTTTTTCGGCGATACTAAATTAATTTTCGGGTGTTCTGATAAGCGACTTGAACGTTAATGACTAATTTCCAGAGTGATTTGACGGAATATTGCATAGCAATATCAAACAGAAATGTAATTATAGGTCTGTAAAGCCGACAACAATACATAACCCAACCAAAGAATAACGAGAATTAAAGCACTGAGAACTTTAGGCCCTACCGGACCTCCAAGTTCCCCTTTTCCAAAGAATGCCAAAATTCGTCGAGCTGTTAGCAATAGCATATAGATTGTAGATGTAACCATGAATATCGAAACACTGAAATTACTGTGATCTAGAAGATATTGGCGAACTTCACGGTTGGAGACAACGTTCCAAAACAGTGGTCGATTTCTAGAATAAAGAGAAGTAACATACTTCTATTTAAGTTGTTAGCAGATTTATACAAACCTAAAACACAAACTGCCAGCGTTGACTACGAATGGTTCATTTCTGATGAACCAGTATATAGCAGCAATGGTCCATGGTAATCCAAGTCCGAGGAATACGTTTACCGCATTGGAACCAGTTATGTTGCCGATAGCATTATCGGCTGTGGCGTCCTAAATGCTTTTTAAAATTTCAACAGAAATAATATGTGCGTCAGCAAATGCTCTTTTTGTAAATCAGTCATCAGAATTCTTTTCCATAATATATAGAAATAGTTACACTCCTTAGAATATGGTTAAAGAATTTTGTTCCGGCAGTATGAAAAACTTGAAGGTACTTTGATAACATGGAGCTATGTCAGTAGAAATGTTGAGTGGACTGATCAGGTAAGAAACTATGCAAATGATGGAAAGAAAAGAGCAATAAACATACATTTCGAGCAGCAATTTTTGATGCAAATGTATCCGGTAGGCTGGTACCCAACGCAACCAAAGTTGTTGCTGTAACGGCATCTTTTAGGCCGATCATGCAACCAAGAATGCTTGCCAGGTCACCTGAATCCATAGTTTCCAAATTGATTTTTCCAAAAACATTTACGAAGTTTTCTCGGAAACTCATTGCTGTACAAATGTAATAACAAAACAGATCATTTGCAACTGTTAAATATTTAAGTATGAAAAAATAGAACTGACCTATAACGGCAGTAATGAAGCCAATCAGGACTAGCGCACTGAAGAAGGCCAACCATCCGCCCAGGATTGTGGCTGGAGGAATTAAAGCTGCCATGACTTTCCATGGAAATGACAAAATGTGTAGCACGCAGTCCATCAGTGTCGCATTGTCAATATCACCGGCATTGATGCTTGTCGCTCGAATGAACTGAAAAAATGAAATGGAAAGTAGTTTGAATTAGCATAATCGAACAGCGTAAATTGCAAAGGTTGGAGATTGCGGTTCATGAGTAGTTTTATGAAGATATTATGGTATTTAATTATCTATTAGAATTTAATATTTGGATGTCAGTTATAAAAAAGGGCTTACGTGATCAAGCCATGTATTGGATCCGTACGTCATTTCTTTAAAGTAATATGATGTCAGTTTTCGAACATTCGTTATGTTTTTCAATGCATTATCATTACAAATAATTGTGACTACAGCACATTTATTAGGCCCAATTGTTACTCCTGGAAATAGAGGAAGAAATTGTTGTTTCAAGGATAGAATTTAGAATCCATACGTTCGATATACATCAGAAGTCTGATCGAACTGTTCAAAAAAAAAATTAATGCTCACTACCTTCTATCATTATTTAAATTTGTTAGTATCAGTAGTATTTACCTCCTGTTGAAGATGTAAGATGTATATTGAACGTTTCATCTTTCTCTTCACTCATATCGTCGTATATCCTCACGTCGATATACTTCTCATACTCATTACCCACAAACGTCAATACTCCGTCACTAATCCCCTTATAATCTTTACCACATTTGGCTGTAACAGCTTCTGTTTCATAATATACATTAAAAGTGCACTCATTACGTTGGCCAAGGCAGGTAACGAAAGCTCGTACATACTTCTGATTTTCTTTTACAATCTGAAATAGAATTCTGTTAGTGAATCAATCAATATTTTCGTATTTGTTTATTACAAGCAGAAATGTGCTTCCAATGATTTCAAGAAAGTCTTACGTAATTGTTTTTGACGAACTGTACCATTGGTTTATTGATCAAAGTTGAAGGATCATCGGTGATCTGAACTCTCGCCACGTTTGTCTCCCCGATTGTGTTCTCTTGGTCGTTTTCAAGCTGTAAATTGACAAAATAAAACTGATGGAAATTGATCACTGTAATCAATGGTGCACATATGAAACTGTGCTATTTGTGGATTCAGAAAATCGGAAATTACAAGATCCATGATACCTTGAAGAAAATAATTTAGAATCACTGATCTGGAAACAAATGATCCAAGATTACACGTATTGGTCAAAATCACTGCATAGGGCACTATTTCAATCTCTTTAGGAATTATACTGTTGGTATTATTCCAACCCAGAAAATTTCCTACCTGTTTCAAACAAACGTAGAATACATCACCCGGTCGCCACTTTGTACCTTCTACCAAATCTATGTAGATTTCCTTGACCTTTTCACTAGGTTTAAATTGTATCTAAACAGTAATGGTTTTCTAAGAACTGGGATTTAAAGGTATGTTAGAAATGTTTTTTAACAAAATTCCCTAACTTGAATTCGTTACGAATTCATTTTCAACTGAAGAAAAAAGGTTATTTGATGGTCTCATTTGCATCCACGTAAATCCATGCAGTATTTTTTTTTTTCCAGAAGATAATTTATGAAAAATCACAGTTTCCGATTTTGATAGAAAATGAAGATCCTTCTTGACTACACCGTTTTTCGTCGAACAGCAAAATGTAGCTGTTTTGTCGGTTGGGTCATGTCGAATAATCTGCAGATGATGGCAAAATTTTAATAACCTTCCATAAACTTGGGCTTCCCATATCAGTTACTTGAATAATTTATGTTTCGTTATGAATTTGTGCTTCACCAAAATCTTCAGGCATATCAGGCCACTTAAGTAGTGTGCCGTAATTATGCCTTGATGCAAATATGTTTAATCCTCTGACAAAGACCTAAAAATCATTGTATTTGACAGTCAATGGCAACTGCCATATCCACTAAAATTAATTATAATATAAGACTGGGAACTTACCCTTAACATAACTTTATTGCTTCCTTTAGTGATCGAATATACGCGGGCCGAAAATTCTATCGTCCCTCCAGCTATAAGTCGAAGGTTAAATTGCTGGATAAGACGGAAATATATTTCGATTTTTGAAAATAACATGAGAATTCACCTGTTGGTGTTTTATTTGCCCTGTAGGCCTCTTCCAGCATTCTTTTGGAATTCCATTTCAAATCCATTTTTCGAGTGGCAGCAGCCAATCTCCCTACCACCTGTAGACGATAGCACAAACGGTTGCGATTCTGCAATTCGTCATATTTTGTATCAAAGTTCTTTAAAATGACACTGATAAGTTAAACAAGCTATAATTTTGCACCTTCATTTGCATAATATCGATCTCTAAACGAACACGCTGCCTGATGTAGTAAATACAATGCTTTTGCTACATGTAAATTCTTCAATGGCTAATTAGTAGTTTTAAATTAACATATATAATAAAATAAACCATCCATCTCATCGCATACTCAAGTTTCGTTGTTGTACTTCCAACTCATCCTGTTGCATAAGTACTGGAACAATTAAATTAATAGGTAGATCGTCGAAAATACACAAAATATCAAAACACCTGCATGTCCCTTAGTTTGGAAGCCAATAACTTGGATTGTTCATCCAGTGAGAGATTCGGATAAACTCGTGAAATCCACCGCAATATAGAACATAATATTTTGTGGTCACCTATTTTACTCGTTGATTTGACCTAGAAATGACGTAAAAAGCTTCAGCCAATAAGTACAAACGGTGATGGCAAATTAATCCAAAAATAAAAAAAAGTAACAATATTGATCTAGAATATTTCATTTACGGCGCGATAGTAATTTTAAACGGTTCTAGAAAAACTGCAAAGATTAGTTGACGATAGTACCATATTATTTCCGAACTCCATTTCGCTAGCAAACTTTTTTAGATAAGTGTCAATATCCTCGTCCTTACATTTCTCATCATCAGTACCATCAATTTGATACTCCTCGTTCAGGTAAGCTTTGCTACGTCTCCAAATTTTGATATCCACCAAATATGCAACAATTATTAAGACGAAGAAGAAACCAAAAGTCACTAGTGCTTCCCATAGCTCTACTACGTTTGGCGATATTACCACCAGTATCTGAAAGAAAGTCTGAAAAATTCTTTTAGAATACTTCACTACAATTTGGGAGTGTCAGCAACGATATGACGATAAAGGAAACAAAATATTCCCCAGAATCTACAAATAAATTGAAAAAACGCTTCTACCTATTGATCAGTCATTCTGGAATAGTCAACATTTTAATTAAAAATGGATCCTTGGCAACACAAGTTAATGCTTTTCACTACTTTTACACAATTACCGTATCGGCACTCCTCTGTGTTATCATTGATTATACAATGACATGCCGATAATCTTTCATCAACCACCCACAGATGAAGATAAAATAGAAATCTGTCACAGAAATGATAAAGTAGAAGGCAAGATAATTTCTAAAGTAAGTGAAATCGTACAATTAAAAGCCAAATGTATGCCAAAGAGCTAAACAATGACGTCGTGACAAAAACAAATGTCTCCTGAACTCGTTTAACTGTTGGTGATGGTACAGCCAAGACACATACAGCTGTGATGCATAGTAAATTGAAAGCTGCAGAACCTGTAAACTGATAAAGTATATAGCACAATTGTTATGTAATACCTTCTTAGCCAATGTATCTGTGCAGAGACCAAAGAAATTAAAGATTTTTAATTGAAAATCTGTGAAAAAAAAATGATTTCTCTGAATAATTCTGAGATTTCATGAAAATATTCTATCAAAGATCATCAAAAAGTGACGAATTTAGGATTAAAAAAAAAGTATTTTGGGGAACGAACCAATAATAGTGCTTGGTCCAAGATCACCAACCCGAAAATGATTGGCTGTAATTTCAATTATTGAAAGCAAGATTTCAGGTGCACTGCTTCCCAATGCCTAAGCAGTGTCATAATAAATATAAAATTTAAATGAATGGAATATTGAATAAAGGCTTAACCATTTTGATGAACATTATGAATTCTCATTCATTGTCGTTACTTCTTGCATTTATATTATATTACAAAGACTTGATGCTGTAATAAATATAAAATGTAGAAATTAAAAATATACCATTAAACTTAAATTGGCTACAGTTGGATTCCAAACGCGTACTTCTCTACCTTCTTCCAGATCATCGGTTTCATGCATTGTGTTTTTTGGCGGATTTTTTAGTTTAACTTTTCTGCAATATGCCAATAAACCATTCAATTGTCAAAACAATTCCCAAACACTGTATTATTGAAATTTTCTAAATAATTCAAAAGCCTTCTAAGAGCTTTGTGCGGTCTGAAACTTTTAATAACTGGCATCACACAGTAACTCGTGAAGTAGGATAACCTGATGGAACCAACCTGGATGATGATGTAATTTTTTCGATAGAGCACATGAAGACATCTGCAACGATTGCAGTGCCTAAGAAGCAATACAATAAAGCGAAAAAGTATAGGAGATCATTAGATAAAGAAGTTAATGCGGCTGATATAATGATACCATCCTTGCATCTTTCTCGTGTTAAATTTGTCATTCGTTCATATTGGCTATTCATAATCGGTCTTCTGTTTTTTTTATTGCATTTCCTGCAAAAAAAACAATTCAATTTCTAATTTTGTCCTTTTATTACTTGAAGTTTCAAATCCTTTTATCTTTATTTGTTAACCAAAATTTATTTCGGATATATAGTGTGACACACGACACGACCCCACGATAACTGTAACGAAGAATGTATGGCTGATAATGGAATAATTACGGAAGTTTCTAAATTCCTTAAAGTTCATGGATGCAAAACAGCATAACTCTGAGGCAAATAATTCACAGGGAAAAAGTTACTAAATTCTTTGCTTTAAGAGAACAGCTGTGATTGCAAAGAACAAACTTAAAGGAAAAGATTTCAGTGTTAGCCATTTATAATGAGATCGGGGTCAGTTTCGCGCAGACTATGCCTCACCTAGAAAATTCACTACGCAGTTTAGAAAGATACATCCACATTTATAGCATTCGCAGCAAGCGTGGGTTTTTTAAAATCTTTCACAAATTTTCGCTTGCGAAGGTTAACCATGATGGTAATAATGGTATTAGTATGGATCAAATTCAACTCTTTCGCAAGAACAAAAACCTATCCTACATCTGAAAATATATTTCTAAATTACCATGCAAATTTTCAAATTGGAAAATTAAAAAAATTATAAATTATGTCTCTCATCATGTCTATAAATTTGAAAACCGCTTGGAAGGTACACGCACATTTCTCACATTTGCTTAATTTCGATAAATTTTTTCTTTTAGAAGGCAAAGTATTTGCTAACATGATATCCAACGTAAAGGTCATGCAGGTAAAACTTTTGCATCTCTAGAAATAGTGAAATGAACTACTTGTGTCATAAAGGCTTTATCTTTCAATAGAACAAGCACTGAACCCTTTAAAACAAATCATCGCTTCGCAGTTTTGACAGTTATCTTCCTCGTTAAGTGTTAAGCTGTATTGTCCTTCATTTGCATGGAAGTTCCAGCGATACGGTCTTCGATCATGTTAATGATATACAGAAGGGATTATTCAAATGATTTCATAAAAGTTCGCATATGGAATAAATTGGAAGAAATGTGGAATATGTATAGCATAGTAATACCAAGTAACATAAATTAATATGCCGTTAAAAAAGTTTAAAAAACTCGGGTAAAAATGGGCGAAAGGAAATGAAGAAGGCAAGATCGCTACTGCACTTTACCTGCGACATCCATCTGCAACAATTCAACCAGTAGAGGACCGATCGGGTATGTCGTCGATTTAGATATACAACCAGACATTAAGAGTATGTATGTTGACATCAGTGCATCTGCTCTCTTCCGTGTTTTCCTGCATTTACAGTCAACAACTGGTGACAGAGGACATGCAGCATAGACAACAACTTATTACATGGAAGGGGTAATACTTCTGTTTGAAGGATCCAAAAAAGGATTATTAACTCAACGGTCTTTCTTCGTTCACTTTTATGATGCGTAGTAAAACTATTGATCATTTAATGGAATTGAAATTTCGTTTGAGCATACATCTTTATTTGCTTGGAATACTACTGTAATTTACAAATTTATCACCAAATCAAAACAGCTATGAGCAAATAAGTGCTGGAATATTTATTTGAAAAGTCCGAAGAAAATATTGTTAGTAGAAGAAGATAGAGGGTTACAGGTTGAAAAAAAAAAGCTAATTAGACTTCCATCGAAGAATGCTGCTTATGCTTTGTTATTGCCCCATTCTTTTCGGAAATCGTTTAACTCGCACATTTAGAAGATGGCGTTAAAGACAGTATCTCTATCTTTTAAACATTTGAATTAGTAGAATCATAAAGGTTTTGAAAATTAAATTTAACCAAAACACAACATATGCTACACATTGCCTTTATTCTCGTTTAATTATACTATTCATAAGATTAATTATTATTATACGTTTAATTATACTATTCATAGATACATTTTTGTTCATTCATTTAGCAGATGATTATAACGAATTTGACAAAAGGAAAAGAGATGCCAGAAAATGAGTTCTCCGGAATATGATATATATCGTATAAAGCATCAATATGACTGCCGAAGGAAAACTTTTGGTAATTTGTTCAGAGAGCTTAACTTTCCAACTCAATACAGTTGCACCAAACGATAAATTTCTATTTTTGGACATAGTTTTGTGATTTTAAAATGCGCTTTTGGATTTTTTATTATGAAGTTAAATCAAATTTCGATAACAGATACCTCGACAAGAGTGACAATTATGTTAAAAAAACTGTGATAAATTAGGTGAAAAAACAATTAAGATTACAAAAAAAAGTAGTGGATCGAAAATAGTATCGAAGGATTAAATTAAAAAAGAAAGAAAGAGTTAAAAAGATCTGTACACATCTGAGATCAATGTAGCATGATTTCATAATAAATAAACATCTAAAAAAACACAAACCGATTTAGTGCCAAATATCACAAAAGCTCCGGAAATCTGTAAGATATTAAACCTTCTTGTGTAGGTAATTCAGAATTAAGATATTAGTAAAAGAGAATGTTGAGATTTGAAAATAAGCTAGTTTCAATTCATGGAAACAGGTAAATGACCATTTCTAAATTGATATTTCTGGTGCTAGAGCAAGAAAGGCGCGCACAATATTACTATCGTAATGGATGGCGAAGTGATGTTGAATCACTGATTTGCGATATAAAGATAAGACAAAGTACTTTTGATTTATGAAATGATCTTAAGCAATTTTGAGAAGAAAGTTTAAAAAATTCTAGCCCACTTCAACTGTTATTTAAAACATCTATTACACTGATATAAAATCAAATAATTCAAATTACAGCAAAATCACCAAACAACCAATAGTAGCCCGATTTACCCGCAAAATATTAATATCATATTCGAATTGACTTTAACATTGGTACAATAAACATGAGAAACAAATAGACGAAATGACACTACAGTACAAAAATAACAATTGGACAAAATGACACTACAGCATTACAATGAATAGACAAAATGACACCACAATATGACAATAAATGATGAAATGGCGTCAGAGTCCTTTTTGAGTATAAAAGTTTGAAAGGTAAGTAACCTTCGATGTGTTGCTTTGATCCATGAAAATCCCTAATAGAGATCCCCAATATTTATGTGTGATTTCTTGTTCATTTGGATGGGACCTATTGTATTCGTTAACAGATTTCATTATAGTTCCTATAATATATCCCTTTTCCGAGTTTTCTAGAGCAATAAGAGCTAAATGAGACTAAAATACAAACTTAAACATTTCAGAAGATATCTGGACCAGCAATATTATAATGGGAAAGACCGACGTTAGTGTTAAGGATTGAAAACAGAAGGCAGTATTTACTACGCTACATTCAGTATTTTCATTATCCAATTACAACTCAAACAAACTTCCGCCAAACAAAATAGAGATAATAGCAGAAGTATGCCAGAAAATGGTAGCTTGAATAGCTCATATGACACTGAATTCACAAATGAAGTGGACCAATTTTCACATTTATGAAATGACACAAAAGAGTTTCTCAGAAGAACTACTTTGTAAGCGTGAATTTTAATAACTACTTTAAAGGATTGAATAAGAAGAGGTCTATGGATATAGAAACAAAGTACAATGCGCATTTTGGATTAATTCAGTAAATT
Source organism: Loa loa (assembly GCF_000183805.2). NCBI lineage: Eukaryota > Metazoa > Nematoda > Chromadorea > Rhabditida > Onchocercidae > Loa > Loa loa. The sequence goes on from NW_018108475.1 coordinate 32,166, forward strand.
GTTCAATTATTAAAAAAGAAAAAGACGAAATTCTGACATTGCAGCGGAAGTTTCTGGAAAGATAACTTGTCAATCTATCAATGGCATTTTTTTGTTGATTATGAGAAAGTACACCTCGAGATCGCAAATAATAACTCATTATAAAAAGTTCTTCAAGAGAAATGAAAAAGATTTAGTGAAAGTTAATTTCATATGTAACAAAAATTAACATATGATCGAAAAATATGAGCAAAATGAGAGCAAATATTAAAAATAAGCTTATAAAAGGGAAATAAGAGAGGGCGTTACCGTCAAAAGTTTTGGGAAGAGAGGAGGAGGAGGAGAAGGAGGAGGAGAAGAAGGAGGAGGAGGAATCCACCTTAAATGTCTTCGTTCTGCAACTGAGTATTCCTCAAAATATTTCTCTTGCCAAAGTGATGATACATAAATTTAATGATAACATTATTCACAGAGATCTTGAATTAAATATTGAATTGAGTATTAATGAATTTAATTTTAACATCCTTACAGCTTAGATGCTAATTCTTATTTTGTGTTCAATCTAGTTAAGTGCTGATTATTGACAATATGAAGAAGTCGTTTCGAAATTTTCACTATTATTCGAAAAAAGCATTTGATAAAATCAAATAGCTGAGATCACAAAAAAAGTACATCTGATTCAATAATTCATTCAAGAACAACATTGGGACAATTTGATACTAAAAAGGACTTCCTCTTCATGATCGTCCAAAAATTATTTTACTTTTTCGCCTTCATTATCAAACTGTCCCATTTGTCCGAAATTATACCCAATAGGAAAAAGCATGAGATCCTGTACACCATTGGAATGTATGACGAAGCAAATTATTATGAGAATAGGATTATACTTGAGCTCTCATTCGTTGAACCTGAAAAGAGGGAAATTGTGAAAAGGAATTTTGTTGACAAATTTAAAGCTCATCTTTTTACATTATTGAAAAGAAACTACTTCATATTCGTAGCATTATGAGTAAATATAATCTGAAATGCCAATATAAAGGATGTGGATTGGAGGAATGGTTAACAAGACTTTCCATTCTTTCCAAGGCTATAGAATTGGGATAACGAATGAGCCAGGCTCTGGCTGGAAAAACACTTAACATTTCAGCTTTAAAATTTGGCTGAATATGCAAAGGTAGAATTTTGAATCGGAATCTTGGACTTTGATTACATGCAATAATTCAAACAAGATAAAAACGGGTCGTGCAAAGGTGTCACACCTTTTCCAGTGATCAAAAATAGAGAGTGTGTGTTAGTGCGAGAGAGAGACAGAAAAAATCGCACGAAAATTCGACGTTTTTGTACTCCAGATCCGGAATTCAAGACTTCATTTTGCTGTTGTGCCGGAATCAAACACTGCTTTCGTCAGAAAACAGTTTTTTAGCTGTCACAACATTACTTACCACCGTACACATCCAACCGCAGATTTAAGGACAGAAATGAGAGGGGGGAGTGAAGCTCGTAACAAAGTTTGGATGTTTTAGTTTTGGCATTCGCCATTAAAAACGAAAGCTGGTATATCTGGTTACATTTGAATTAAAACCAGTCGATAGTGCTATTTCCAGCATCCCACACCTCCACTCATTTCTCTCATTCTGCAAAAATAATCACTATTATATTGGAACATCACAATGGTATCAAAGAAGGATATAAAAACTATGAATGAAATAGACGATGAAGCTTGTTGTAGTACGAAATACAGGACAACTTTCATAAACATCCAAATTGAACAATAGGCAGCTGCCTGAGATAATTCCATGTCCATTTTGATGATAAGTTGTTTCAGAACATCAATGAACAAGATAAAGATAAGGGACAACTTTCACAACATATAACTAAAATCATATTAAGAAAACATGCACATCAATGTATTGTACATACACCACATCCTATTAATACCAATTGATTATTTCGCTTATTAGCAAAGTTCAACAGTAGCAGCAAAGTTTGTGACTACGTCTTCTCAACCAGTAATTCCTATTCATAATAATTAACTATCAAAGGTTTGTGTCTGATGCAGGTGCATCTTGGGATTTTATGTAGTGAATTGCACCTCGATAAACAAAAATTTTGGCATGGGGTCTGAAAGATTATCAGTTGGAAGCTGCATCACTGACAATGCTTTCCTCGGAAACAAGTCACTTTGATAACAAAAGCAGCGCAAGTTTAAAAATAAAATGAAACTGAACGAACAATATTACTTAGTTATCCAGAAAAACAAGACGATATCCAAGCAGAACACAAACAAATGAACGATTGTTCAGAAAATACGCGACGAATTTTAGTGGCAGACTAAATAACGAGACACGACAAAAGTCTATTCTCTTGACTTGACAACACAGACTCCTTTTAAGATTTGGCATTTTTTATTTTTTTGAACTATCATTTTTGCTCAGTACGGTTTATCTCTAGGACGTTTCAATTGGACTTTGAGTCGTTTCATGCCAATTTGGAAGCCATTCATTGCTTGAATTGCTGCCATTGCTGAGGCGGTGTTGTCGTAGGAGACGAAACCTGAATTGATAGGACGGTACTGTAGTTACAGTGCCAAGGTCACCATATTACTGTAATGCTGCTACTATTTTAGTAGTATACTACATTGAGATGCTGTATCAACATGAATCTTCTTCAAACATTCACGTGGTACTTTAATCTTCCAATAGAGCCCGTCACTTAAAAGTGACGTTCCTATTCGCTTTATTTCATTGAGTTACGGTGAAGCTACCACACTGTTTGTATCTTATAGATCTATGATTTTGCCAGAGTGCGAATATTTAAACAAAAACCACACCGAAGCATTTACTCTGATTGGTTGCTCGATCAATGAAGACTTTAGCGCTTATCACATGTCCGAAGGGCATAAACATTTGCATCAGTTCAGTGTCACCAAATTCTTGCGGTAAGTGGTAGATGAATAAATTGCATCCTTCCGGACCCAAAACTGAAATACGCCACTGTTGGTTTCTTCTTAATATTCCTTTATCTAAACATTTCAGCTTTAAATGAATTTGATAGTGAAACTATATGACACATATAGAAGAGGTTTACAGTTTCGATCGAATATTTTATGAACAAAGAGTGAAAGAATATCTGAAAATATATGTTATTAAAATAGGCTTCAGAGATGTATAGACTAAAAAGGCTTTATGAATGTGTGTTAAGAAACAGCAATCGTTTTGTTTGGCTAAGAAGCAGAAATGTTATACAAACAAGTATTAAGGGAAAGATTTAGGAGAGGAGTAAGGATCATTTCCAGCGGCGGCTTTGTCACTTACGTCCTTCTCATTCTCATTATTTTCAATAAATAAATTGAGTGCTGTTGATGCCGGGAGAGGAAATTGCACATCGATGTAGTCCAACCAGATGCTAATGAAGCTAATTGAGCGAGCAAAGCAAAATGTGACAAAATCTAATTCCCATTTGAACTAAAACAGAGATTTCACACGCCATCCAGCAAATTTTTAAGTGTCGTTTTACTGTAACTTCCCGCTCAATAAAAACGGAAATATCGTTGCAAAACCTATGTCATGCTGAAGATTTAATAAAAAGGTAACGCATATTTTTTTTGTTATTTAAAAATTTATAGTCACTTTTAAGTCTCCCAAAATCCTGGGAATGAACATTTTTTAAGAGAAAAAATCATAATTCTATTTAAAAAGTCAGACATTTGTCAAGTATAGTGCTTGAAATTCCTAGCCTGGATACCTAGTTGCTCAGCTATTTTTATTTCACCACGTTTTTGTTTACCTTAATTGACAGCCTATTTCAATATTTTATTTCTGGTAATGTAATACATATTTATCATTAATTATAATCAAATTTGCACCTTCTTTTTGTGCGCCTGGAAAAAGAATAGCTGCTTGCTGAAGGGCAATTGCTTGTTGTAAGGCTTGATTGTATGGATCTACAAAAAACAACATGATTTCAAAGGGATTCTTTTTTAATTAAAGAACAGTGATGTACTGCTATGTCTCCATCAAATCAGCAATTTTATATTTTAATAGCATCCTCAGTTCTATGCCAATTTCTTTCGTTTAATTTATATATTAATAAATATGTCCTTACTTGCTTGCTGTTCAAGATTGACCAGAGGATTATAAACTGAAGGCAGAGTTACCGCGGGTATTGTTCCGGCAGGTAATGTTCCGCTAGCTGGCAGTGTATATGCCGTCGAATCAACAGCTACTGCTGCTGCAGTACTTGAAGCTGTAAGCTTTCTGCGTCCATATCAAATTAATGACCAAATTGAAAGAATTATCATACGCTGATCCTAATCAATTGTGATAATCATTAATTCATCAGGTATACTAGTTGCAGCAATATACGCTCAACTGTTAATAGCTCTCTGGAACCCAACTTGTTTTTTTTTTTTAATATAATATGAAAACGAACGCATTACTCAAACAAACTTACGTGCATATTGTGTAACGCTTGCAGCTGCAGTTGCGGCATAATCAACAGGTGCGTAAGGTTGTGATAATGCGGAAATTGCTTGAACAGAATGCGCTTGTTGTAACGGAAGTGCTGAAATTGGTTGCAAGGGGTGTTGTGTCAGGAATGTTGCCGGATTTGTTGTTCCAGCCAATCCTGCTGCTGTTAGCTGGAAATGACCTCTAAATCTAGAAGGAATCTGTGGGTGATAGCTAAAGTCAAACAAAACATAAAGAGAGAGAGAGAGAGAGATGAGTTGAAATGGAAAACACAAAATTCACAACTTCCCGTGTCTCCTTCTTATTTCAATCTCTTTCATTCCCTCGCGGTTAATTAAAAAAGCCTTGATGGCTAGAGATAAGTGGATATGCAAGATGGCACTTCCCGAGCAGCCAAATGTTGTATTTTCATGTCACTCACTCTTAATGATTATAATTGGACTTACTACCATTAGCAGTACTATCATTCTCTATTCACAGCTTTTCCTCTTTCTTATCTTTTCATCTCTCTTCCTCTCTACATCAGTTATTCTTCCTCTCTTTCTATTCCTCCCTGCCAGCTCTTCTAGATTAGGTAAATTATCCACTGCACACACTAAGAGGACAGATGATACGGACAGGAGCAGATGTTACGGTCATTTAAATGTAACACTGAACAAAATTTCTATCCATCAGTTTAGGACAAGCGTATGGCCAAAATATCCGCCACTGACAAATATTTCTCATACTCTTGTGAACTGGACATAAAAGCACTGAATTTTACGACGATGACGAAATACGTGGGCAGGTTAAAGATCAATCGATGATGACTGCTTACACAGCTGCATGCATAATCACGTCAAGTAAAACCTACCGCTGTCTGCGGTGCCATAGCGACCGGGAAATAAGCAGCTGCCGCCGTTTGCGCTGCTACAAGAGTAGCTTGCTGTTGCAGCAGCTGAAATTCTAAGAATCAAAATACTTTTCAAGCTTATTTTCTTGAAGTCAGATACCTGTAATTCTTACCTGTGACGTAAATTTCCTACAGCGAAATAGCTATACTTGTTCCACTTTTCGGTGGATATTCTTGGCTGTATTACGCTTGATATCATTAGCAATTATTTGGCCAAAGCCGTATAAAATTAGCAAGTACTTCAAATGTGTCAAATTTGATCTGTCCCTGACAACCAACTTCATTTCTAACTGTGCTTTTCAGTTGCAAGTGAACAATAGACAGTTCAATTCTATCCTCGCCATATCACGAACCTGTTGATATGCCGTATTGTAAACGCCGGCTTGATTAACAAGCACCGGATTTAGTAGACCCATTTGGGCAGCCATTTGTTGCATTCGACGTAATTGTCGCTCCTTTTCTGTATCAGCGAATTTGACGACCAGCGATGACGAAGCACCTGGCATCGTTTGGCTACCATGAAGAGCGTTTATTGCCATAGCAGCTTGTGAATGTGTCGCGAATTTGACGAATGCGCATCCTTTTGACAGACCATCGGCACCACGAAGTACAGTCACCTGAAACCTCATAAAATATTTGCTTGAACTTTGGCTGGAAACGATTTTAGTGATTTCTAGAGCCTTATTGAGGAGACCCCAGCTTCCTAAGCAGGAAAGAGACGAATGATTTAAAGCGGAGGAAAGGACAGTAAGAGGTCAGTCTATGAAGAACTTGCAATTATATCATTCAGGAGGTAAGTTAGAATGCATAACTCAATAAGTCAGTTCAATATTATGCAAAAAGGAAGGCATTAAGAAAAAAATTGTCCATTGCATACAGTCGGGAGAAGAAAAATGAAATGTATCGTGATTCAGTGAACAATAAGTAAAAGAGATGGGAGGAATAAAATTGAAACAAAATTATCGACTTCAGGAAAAATGATGGAATTTAGAAGGGTAAATGGGCAATATTAGATGATGAAGAGAGTCAGGAAGAGAAAAGTGATTTTTTTATTTTTTCCAGAGAAGTTGTAAAAAAAGAGCAGCAAAAGCCTCGGAAAAGTATGGATTCGAAGAATTCGAAAAGGAATACGAAGCTTCAATCATCTTTTCTCTTTCTCTGCCCCCAGTGAATTGAAAATGATTGCCTTGTCGATTACGGGAGGTGTCACATGTCTCATGGCCAAATTTATTATTCTTCGCTGCGATATGGTTTGCTTTGCAGAAAACATTTCTGATATTGGTATTGAAAAGCGCATTTCCTATCATGGATCTTTCTTTTGAATTGAGAAATATATATCATTCATTTTCAAGTTCCTGCTGGTCATCTTTAATCACTTCAAGGCGTCTCCACTAGCCGAGAAGGACTATCAATTCATATTTTTTAGGAAAGAATCAGTGAACTATTTGGATTAGATCTGAACTTATAAACTGGATGTTGCTTTTTTTTTGCTTCACTGTTTAAAAATAGTAATGAAATGATAGTACTTTCATTTATAACAAATATTTTGAAATAAAAAAACCTGAAATTCGATAATTATACCTCATCAATGACGCCAAAGGGGGCAAATAGGGCGCGGACATCGTCTTCGTTGTGTTGCTTGGAAAGCATACCGACAAAAAGCTTTCGCTCTTCAACATTTTTTGGTGAATCAGGACGACTCTCATTATCTGCCGGTTTTACCTGCATCGCGCGATTCATCTGAATTTAGATGGCTGTTGAAAATATTTTTCATACGACAATTATAAACTTATGCTAACTATTCTTTCTGACATATTACACTGCGAAAAACTAATGGCATAGTTGTAAATTTTCATTTCAAATTTATTCGTTTATTAAAGAAAATTTTTTTGTTTCATGAATTGATTACAATTTGTAAAAAACATTTTCAGAAAAAAAATCAGGAAAAGAGAGAAATTGGTTCCAAGACATTTCCAGAAAATCTATTTTATTCGGTAAGATTTAAAGAAAACCTATTTTATTTCAAACACTTGCAATTCCAACCAAACTTAAATATTTAAAACTTCTTAACATGGCATTTTGAGAGGTTGACAAAAATTTTTATTGAAGAAAATCTGGAACGAAAATGTTATTGAAAGGAAAGGAATCGACAGAAGAACAAAATTGTGCCAACTGATTTCTGTAATCTTTCAGAAAGTTGTGTTGTGAACTTTTGAAAATTTTAGGGAACTGTAATGTGTGAAATATTTCAAAGTCTTTTGGGTTTTTCTAAGATTTGGCCATTAAGTTGATGCGTTAGACTTATAATGGGATAAGAATAAACACTGGTTGCTTACGAATAAATGATTAAGTTGTGAACTTTCCGCAGTACCACTGCCAAGTTCGAGTTGATATGTTAACAACCAAAAGTTTAAAAGAAATAAGTGTCTGAAGCACTTTTTTCTCAAAAACTTGCCTGAAGAGCAATCATCGTTTAACAGACCATTATTCAAGTTAATGGATGATTGACCACATTAATAATGAATATTTGCCTTTTCCCATTGCTCAATTTATTGTAAGTATATACGACACTAATTAGCTTCCGGTGGTAACAAACCGGCATGACACAGTAATGAATGGAAGGCAATAGGAGCTTAGATTGGGCAAAGGAGCGCTCCGTTAAGCAATCACCCAACTCTGCCAGTAATTGGATGATTTTCAAATTGAAAATGAAAAAGAAGAAAGAAGGAAGAGGAAGCTGAAATGAATTTCAAGAAAATATGCGGAGAGAGATATATGAAGAATGTTCAGGTCTGAGAGAAAAAGTTCCACCAGTTCCTAATCAGGTAAGAAGAACGAACTTCGAAACATTTTCAGTGATTGGTTTAAGCTGCATCCTTCCTTTTTACTCTTCTGTCTTTGTCGAATTTACAAGTGACAAAAAAAATTTCCGATAAGATAATGCAACGAAATTTCAATTTCTCAAATGTGCGCTTTTTTCTTAATGTTGAAGCGAAACTTTTACTCACCGGAAGATTTGAATGTTTAGATTTAAGAAAGTTCCTGTTTTCTCAAATGATAAATAATAAAAGCTACAAGGAATTATTCGCAGATTGAAAATTGAGATTTATGGATTTCATAGAATTAAGAATCCATGGACTACTGCTGGTACAATGATCAAAAGATCGATATCATAAAATGGCCAATATTTGGTCCAGTTGTCACATCTTTTATTACACACAATGAGATGAATAAAATGGATGGAAATGGATATTAGATAGATCAGTTCAACTGTATTTACACTGGTACGTTTATTTCTATCCATTGAAATCCGAACTTCAATATATATATATATATATATATATATATATATATATATATATATATATTATATATATATATATATATATATATATATATATATATATATAGTATATATATATATATATATATATATATATATATATATATATATATATATATATATATATATAT
>NW_018108475.1:41090-46123 GCF_000183805.2 Loa loa
ATTTATTTATTTATTTGAGTGTATTTGGAAACAAAATATTTTAGTAATATGTTACGTAGTACTTGAGAAGTTATTACAATGATAGCTCACAATATGTTTTATCCCCTTGTCCATCTGTGAGCTATTGTTACCAGTCAATTGCCAACTTCCATTACTTTAGATCAAATTTAAAAAGCAATTATTTGGAAGTGAAAACAAGGATGGCTTGCTTAACAAATGAAAAAGCATAGTGATTGAGCACGACGTAAACATTTTCTCATATCCTGAACGTTTTTGTAGTTTGACAAATAAATTAAAAATAACTGGTTTTATTTTTTTAGATTTATAGTTGTTACAATTTTCATTAATGCGAAAACTAACTCCTGGAAGTGTTTTCTGGTCGTGTAAAGCAGCTTGACATCTTACGGCACTGTCGCGATGGCAGTACGTTAAAAATGCACAACCTTTGTGTAAACCCGTGTATTTATCTTTCAGAATTGTAAATTCATAGATTTTGCCGAAAGTTTCAAACAAATGCCGTAAATCTTTTTCTTCCAAATTACGTGGAATCTGAAAATTTTTTAAACATTTTATATAAATTTATAGAAAATACTTTTGACAGCAATAAAGAAGTTTTCAAACAAGAAATTGTATTCCAGTCCTGATCTACTTTGTTAATTCTATACATAACCTTCTTCAAACATCCTTTTTTTAAATGAAGAGGTAGAAAAACCTCTCCTCCGAAAACTTCATATCTTAAACTAATTATTCCACGATTTATTTTCCTTATTCTCTTTCAAGTTGCTGTCGAGTACCCAGACAAAATTATTGATTGGTCCCACTATTTGTGGTTATCAAGCATATCTTATGATTGCAATTTAAATTGAAAACGGAAACATAAAATAGTTATCTTTTCATTATTTTAAACTGCAACTGTGCAAAGTTTTAACTGTTTTAAACTTAGATGAATCAAAATGTTGACAAATTTCTTGGTATTTAAAAATTTAATTTTAATCTCAATTTTAACTGTCAGAACTTATCTGTTAATAGTATGAAGTAGACTTTATGAGGCCTAAACCTTCGAAAAGATCAAATTGGCTTAGTAATGTGTTAAGCTGTTGATGATTTGTGCCGTTTTTATTTGCACCTTTTCTTTAGGTTTAGTTGAAACTTATAAGGCTATACATTGACAGTATTTAACCGAAAATATTCATCAGGAATTCTCTAAACATTCCAGTTAATTTATTTTGCAATATCAATTTAGAACGTCAAAAATTTCAAAAATTTTGTGGAAAAAAAGAACGAAGATTCACGGATTGTGAAGTAGATAGTAGAGCAGGGTGGAAGCTGATTGGCTGATGCAAAGTAAAAATGATTGGTACACGTCTCTTTCTCTTTTCTACAGTAGTCTGCATAAATTTGTAAACAGATTCTTGCTTGGTTTATTTCACTCAAAATTTGCATTTCTGAACAAATTTCAATGTAGTTATAATACTGGTAAGGTTTTTGTCTTTATACATTGGTGTATATGCGCAAAATGGCAATTGACATATTTTGAAGAGAAAACTGATTTGATTGAAGTGATGTAAGGGTCAGAGAACATGGTCGATTTTTTGATCGATTTCGAGGTCAAATAAGGATGTGCTGACATCGAGAGGAAAAAGTTCGATTAAACAGTTCGACTACTCAAATCATAAAATAATGTACCTTATTCACGTTATAAACAGATGGACATTTTTAATTCAAAAATGAATTTTCTGCAAAGCTCATTATTGATTAAAAATTGGTCAAACTGGTCAAAACCTGGTTGGACTAAACCTTCAGTTAGCAATTCTTTTTTAAGAAAAGAGGGCAGAGAAATAAGAGGAAGAAGAGGACTTACTTGTCCAACGAAGAGCTTGATGGTATCGGCATCTTTCACCGGGAAACCATTGCTATCGGTGGATGACGAACGACTCATCCTACTATCCCCATTCATTTTACTTCCCGACTGTTGTTGTTTACCTTTATTTTGCTGTTGGTGATGTACCATTTAAGCATACATATGGATAGAATTGCAGGAGTAGTATTTTGCAGGTAGCTTTGTAGTAAATGTAGACAATTTTTCTTCTAATCTAACAGAACATTCACAAAACATCAAATGTTTATGTACTACCACTTCGCTCCAAAGTGGATAACGTTTAACGAATGCAGAATCATAAGTAACAGTAAATTTTCTCAGCCTACAATAGGAATACACCAATAATAAGAATGAAAAAGCACAGTATGCGGAATGCGGAATACGGAGTTAAGAATAAAGTTAGCTAGTTAGCTGAATAAACTTTAGAATCCAAAAGCAGACATTTCCGTGCAGATTCTCACCAATTTCTGAATTTTCTAGCGAAAATACAGAGAGAATGCAAAAAACAATCACCATATCACAAAAAAAAAACCACACACCACAAGAAAGGGACGAGAAGGAAGCACATAGTGACGGCGACAACAACGACGACGACTGCTTGGGAGCCTGAAATAAGTGCTTACATAAATAGGAGGCAGGGTAGGAGTTATAGTTGTCAATACTAGCTAGCGGCCTTTAGCTAGCGCTCTTTGCATGGTGCAGTATGGGGAGATACTACTGAATCATGCAGACAGCAAATAGATCACGGATAGTATATAGGGTGTGTGAAGAGATAGATGGATATATTGGGTCGAAAGGAGGGATGGCACTCATTTCTACTCTTTCTTGGTTTGATGTCCCATTAATCATGAAAGCTTGCTTGCAAAAGAAAAGGAGAAAGCAGTCATGCTTTATCGAACTACCATTTGGCTGGAAGTTTCCATTTTCAGTCTATGGAATGGACAGAGAGACAGATTACATGAATTATTGGTTCTTCTAGACTTAGATGAATAAAAATGTACATTACTTACTTTTATCGATAGAACTACAGCAAGCAGGTAGCTGCAGACATGGGAACAAGCAAATCGGATATGCATGGAGCTGAGGTCTATTAATTACAAATTGCACTGCATCTAACCGTGTCATTTACGCTTCAGAACAATAACTTGAATCAATGACACATAAAAGTCGTTCTCACTCTCTTCCCATCTGGAAATCCTCATCTGCAGGGTAATACAATATCAAATAAATCAATAAACCGCTTGAGAGTGAGCTGTGAATTATTACCGTACAATTGAAATAACTTCGCCGATGTCATTATAGACTTATTGTTGTCGCCTTGCAAATAATGTTCAAGTTAATAATAAAATCGAAGTTGACTAATTAATTAGCTGAAAGCCAGGAATGTTATTATCATTGCTATGTTTTACTAGGCTAATTTGATGGTCATGCAGCTAAATAATTCGTTTATTGATGTAAGGGCCAAATTCAAAAGAGTCAGGGCTTTCAAACTAGATCATATCACACATTTCAAATATTCTATTTTCTATTTCACCAGGAAAAAAGTGTGTTACTTCAGTATACCATACATTCTTTTTACCTGGATCAGAAATTGAAGGAAAATGAAGGTTGATAATTTACTGTGATGTTGTATAATCCGCGAATCTTATCTGAAAACTCTCAGTTTGCTTACTTGGAATTTATTGTGCTTTCTTAAAGTCGTTCTTATAAATATTCTTTTTGCCCCAAAAAAAAAAAAAAAAAATAGAAGTTTTGGATGTCAGGCTCTTGGCTAATGGTTACTTTCAAAAATTTTATTCAGCACGATTGCAAATTCTCCAGGAAAGAATGTTCCGGAAAATTACGAAATATATGTCATAACTGATAACACTGAGTTGAACTAATGACTTTTTCTCAAGCATTCTCTTCGAAAACCATTTTCTGCAAATTAAATTTTTCTCTGCAATCCTGACCTGTCATCTCGTGCACAAGCGTACACAGCTGTATTTTTCGAAGTCATCACAATCTACTTACTATCATGGTGATGTATTGTATCAAGCAGCTGTGAATAAAAACAAACGAAGGCGGTTAGACATATCCAACGTATTTCTTACAAGTTTTTTAAAAGAGTTATAGTTCAACTAAAAACTACTGATGTCGAATGGATATAATTAATTAAGCAATGTGCAAAACCAAGTGCTTATAAACGTCTAAAACGTGTCTGAAATCGCTCTTGCAAACTACTTCACTAGTACCTCATTTTTCAATTAACTTTTATATCATATAAAGAAAATTCAATATCCGTTCAGTTCAATATAATTTTTGTACATTTTGTTTCAGTCTGTAATTAATTTACTTGCTTGATTAAATTTCGGCAATTACTCTCAAATTTGGAAATGGACAAAAGTTTCAAAGAACTGTTTCAAAGTCAGTAACAAAATATGATGGTGCATCTTTTCTAGGAATTTTAAGCTAAAACATTGTTACACGTTGATTAATAAGGATTAAATGACTGGAGTAAGTTTTCATCGGAGATTCAAGCATATTATGTTCACATTATAATCATTCATATCACCGAGAGAAGAGACGATGTGTTAAATAACCGGACAATGATTAGAAGTGATAGGGATGAATTATTTCATATGACTGGGTATCGTTAGAGAAAACTGAAATTTGTGTTGCAAGAAATATTAAATGTTACTACTCAAATTTTATTAGAGAATCGAATAGACTTTAATATGTTTCTACCCATACGATAAATATTTCCAGGATAAGGCTCAAGGCTAATCTTATCCCTGTTTATAACTAACTGATATAGCTTTGAGACAAAAGTGGAAAGGCGCTCTGTAGTAGCATTCCTGTGACACCTCGGTTTTCAGCTCTCGTTTACCATATACAGACAGATCAATCAATCACTAATCACTTTTTATTTTAATCGACATTCGTTCGACCTTTGACAGTAAATTCTTCCACCACTATTACACCACTATTATTCCTATCACTATCACTTCTTACCCTACTACTACTACTACTACTACTACTACTACTACTACTACTACTACTACTACTACTACTACTACTACTACTACTACTACTACTACTACTACTACTACTACTACTACTACTACTACTACTACTACTACTACTACTACTACTACTACTACTACTACTACTA
>NW_018108475.1:46375-82825 GCF_000183805.2 Loa loa
ACTACTACTACTACTACTACTACTACTACTACTACTACTACTACTACTACTACTACTACTAGCAGTAGTAGTAGTAGTAGTAGTAGCCGATGATTTTGATGTCCAAAAAGTGTGTCGTGCAGTCTGTTCATGATATTGTCATTGGTGTTATGATAAAAGCAAGTTCATAGTTCCTTCTGGCAGTCTCTCGTCCACTTCAGAAACATAAAACTACCGATTTTAATCCATTTTCAACTTTTTAGCTAATTTTGCAATTAATTCAGAAAAATTACCTTTCTTGAACTATGCCGGCACCTCTTCTGCTAAAACGAGATTGGCAGCGAGATCACGTATACTTGGTGCAGTTCCCTCGAGCAGGATGTATTCCAAGTTTATCAATGTTCGCCTTAAAATTGGAAACTTGGCTTCGGATGACTAAAATTTCATATTCGGTAAGGAAAATTATTATTCAGTAATTCTTATGAGAGATTTCGAGTTAAAACCAAATATGGAGAATTTAGATCATATTGATCATATTGATTTTTGTTCAAAAATTTTAATATAACGCGGGAAAAGCACCGAGCGCACCAAACGGCGCTGCCTTCATTTTTATTTGTCGCTATAATAAGCAAATAATGTTACCTTTTGCTCAGTTCTTCGGTAAATGCCGTTACTGTTTGAGCAAGCAGTCGAGAATAATCATAAATTTTGTGAGGGGAAAATCCTTAACAATATATGATTCTCTCTCTAATCGAAATTCTAAAGATTTGAAGAATTGAATTAGTGGATACAGTGTCCCAAGTCCTGACTGTTACATTAAGTAATCGCAAAATGTGATTAGCATTCAACTACTTTGAAATGCAGTTTTTTGCTTGATATAGATCCTAAGGTTTTCAAAACTTTGCCCATACATTTTTCACCTCAGTGAGTATAACTTCATTTGTCGAATATTTAACAGTAAAAAAAAATTGTTGGGTGGCTAGCCAAAGCAAAAGCTGTTGGGATAAATCTTTTTGTCAACTATTCTTTTTTCATGCATTTCTATGAGGGAACGAAAAAACTACCAGTTTCCATTCTTTTGACACCTTTATTACAGAATGAATTAGAGTCGTACTGGAAATGAATTGATAGATATGAGTTAAAGAGTTGTACAGTGCATTTGGATTTAATCATGATTTTTGCAGAATATCAGCAATGAATTCACTAAATTTTCGTCCAAAAAACAAATCCCATTTATCGAACTGAATGGACGACAAATACCGGATAGTAATTATTGCATTGAACACCTTGCTCGAGTCTTTAAGGTTCATTTCCTCAAGCATTTTCTCATCTTTGTCTTCACAAATTTGTGCAAATTGAATTAATTTACATTGTTCATGGTGTTGCTTACAGTGCTGCACCCTTCTGCAAGTCATTCTCCGGTTTTCTTTTCAGGAACATCCGAAACAAGTATTGAAACAGGTTTTGTCTAGCATAAAGGATGTTTTAGTTCTCGAATTCCTTCATTGTATTCTTTTTCTAATTTTTAAATCACCGCAAAGTTAAATGCCGTTTTAGATTGATTTGGAAGAGCGATTGAATCCAATTGAAAAAGCACAAGCTCGAGCCTTTACTTGTCTTCTCGAGGAATCTATAAGATGGTAATTTAAGAAAGTTGCATTTCAAAATGCCTTTCGAAATATAATAGTTTTTTGAAGTTGTCGGGCTTTTCATTCTCATAAATGAGCAAATGTTATTTTATGAAATTTCAATTAAAATGACTCTTTGTTTATAAGTTTATCCTTTCTAATTATTTTATTCCAATCGAGTAAGATATATTACTAAAGAACGTTTCTTTCTCAAAGAATGATGAAAGTACCCATAAGTTTTACTTTTCTTTCACATTGCCTATGCTTCATTTAATCAAAGTTTTGCCTTGAGAATTTTAATTAGGCGAAAAATGATTTGAAGCATAAAGGTAATCAGTACAGGATTGTCAATAAATAAAGGATAAATCGTTGGTTCTTTTGGGAGTTCCCAAAAGTTTATTTATTTCCAATAGAATTCCTCGATGCTGTGTTGTATTGTAGGATCATTCTTTATAATCGAGGCAAAAACAATAAGTTCTTGGCAACAGAGGAAGGCTTGATCAAGCACTATAGAGGTGCTAAAAAAACTTTCTTCCAATATGTATTTGTCGAACAGTTGCGGAAAAAGGTATCTTTGTAGTGAAAATAGCAATCTTGCTTACTTGTTTATCATGAATGGTGTGGGAAGACAGTATGATGGCCAAATGAACTACGGCACTGATTAAATGTTGTCATTAACTACAGTGAGGACCGAGTTCAAGATATTTTATAGATTTGGAAGTTGTGTTACTGGCAAGGAATTGGCAGGCACACAATTGATGAAGTTGAAAACATTGCAAAGAAAGATTTAACGGCGCTGTCCGTTTTCCTTGGTGATAAGCAATACTTTTTTGGTTCAACACCCACCACGGTAACTTTTTTCGTGAAAAATTATTGAAGTCTAAAATTTCGTCAGGTACACTTCATCGTATTGTATTAATTACTGAAGTCAGATAGAACATTGAAGATTGTTTAATTTCAAAATTAAAACCAGCACTTGTTTTGGACTTCTAAACTTTAGTAGGTCCGATGCTATAACTCAACAAATCATCGAAACTGTTTATTCAGTATTCGTGAGATTATTTCAGCTGGATGCGATTGCTTTCGGCAATTTGGCCCAATTATTTTATACACCGATGGATAGTGAAGTTTTACGGAAATATATGGAAGAAAACACTCCAAATTTAGTATCTTACATTCAGCAAATGCGTGAAATGTACTGGAAAGATTGGGATGAAGCGTGTCAAACATTATCTCTTAATACTCAAAATGATACTCTCATTTGCAGTGATGTCAAGAGATGACATTAGCAACGAATAGCATTGTAATTAAGTAAACATTTATTTATTACTTACAGTTAAACTTATTTGCTAATTGTAAATTTTGCTCGACATTCGTGTATAAATAAAGAATGCCGAGAAAAAAAAAGAACATCAGTAAAGTACGGATACCTAAGCAAACAGGTGGATGTCGGAGCATTGTGGGTTAACTTTATGTGCGATTATTAAGGCTACAAAAAATTAGGCTTAAGCCTAGTCATTGTGCAGAATGCTTTTTTGTTAACCTTCGATAACAAAATTACATTTATCTAGATAGCTGGATTAGGGCTTTTGTGTAAAATGGCAGCAGCTCTTCAGAAGATGGAAAATGATGTGCGCATACGAACATTTGGAAATTAATGATTGCAAAATCAGCAAGAGTCGCTGATCGATCGATAGCTGATCCTTCCCTGTTTCCGTCGATTATACTTGATTCTTTGCCCTTGTTCACTTTTTGGAACACAATAGTACTAATCCTATATTATATTCCCTCCTGTACTCATTAAAGTTCGGATCATATTTACTTTTCATTTTAACAGAAAGGTTAATTCTATACAGAATCACTTGCCTACTGCTAACACCTGTCTTTCAAGTAATAAACAGGTAGTAAGGGCAGTGCAGTGTGACATGTTAAGACTCGGTTGCGCTATATATACAGTGCATCAAAAGTGTCAAAGTTCATAGTCTAGTTTAGCAATTAGAATAGCCACTTAGATGAGTCTTATTTAGTGCACCAGAAAACAGAATTTTATCTTGAAGATCTCTTCTCCAGATATTCTCTTCTAAAACCTCATCTCAATATTCATTGTTGTCGCATACAGTGGACTACCCACGCATATCCTCACTTGGCTTCCAATCTATCATGGTCCGTCCCAGTTAGACAAGTAATTCCTTCCTCACATCCACTTATTCAAGTCCTCCATTTCAAATTACCGCTTCGGCCAACCTCGCCTGCAGGAAAAATCGCATTTTTAGAATACATCTGAAATGTTGGTGCCAACCTCATGGGATGAGGGACGGGATAAGAGGTGCGATGGCGTGGAAACAATCCGACTTGATGCGGGTGGATGTCAGAGGCGTTTCCACCAGACAGTTGATCAGGAAGGGTTTCTCCCCGAGGGATTCAAAAAAGGGCCTATTGGCTGAGGATAAAGGGTAGGCTGCCGTTGCTAATTCTATCTATGAGAGGTTTAGGCAGGGAACAGAGTGGAGTTTGGTGAGAATCATGCGTGAAAATTCGATACTTGTAGGATGTCGAAGATGACGGAAGAACGACATCGGTGGTCTCAAAAGCTTGAGAATGTGCTGGAGGATCGTGATGCTTTGGAAGCATTCAAGAAGTGGATGAAGAATGAGTCTTCGTTAGCCGAACATCCCATCAACCTGCATTTTGCTATAATAGCTTACAAGTAAGTACCATTAGAAGCGCAAATATCTGACATCCTTCAGCTTCGATATTTGTAGATTGAATACATTACAGCTGAATGTTTAGCAAATTTGGCATAAGCTTCAGATATCGCGTGAAATTGTACAATTCTGACAAATATCGATGCTTCTTTATACTTTACACTTGAAGCTTTTAAAATTCCAGGTCCTTTAAAATAAAGTACAGGCTTCCTCACAAAACATCATTTCTCTTCTAAACTTGGCACAGTGCTGGTGACATCTCTGCTAGACATTCAGTTCTTCATATTAGACCTATACTGTAGTTCTAATAAGGGTAGATATTCTTTTAATAGCCATTAGCAGGTAGTCAAAGTTCACACCGAGTGTCTATGTATATATTTTTTTTTGTTCTCCTTATAACTTAATCTCATACTGTTGTTTAAAATGTTTAAGAAATATGTGTGCGATGAAGAATGCTCGTGCCGCAGAACTTGCGCGTAGTTTGCATCAGAAATACATCAGTTTAAAAACCGGTGTTTGTTCATTTTTGCATGAGGTACTATACTTTTGCTGAACATTATTAATTCCGATCAAAGTAACCTTTTACTTTTGCAGCCACTAAGCTAGATCGGCAAGAAAATAATTTGAATGGAAAAATGATCAGCATCAAGTGATCATCATTGCTGAACGATTGAGTAATTCTACTGGGGAACGAAATTAGACAGTTGATGTTGTTTCTAGTATTTTAGGATCTTCGACGAGAAGTGAGCTTCCGAGTTCATACTTTTTCGTCTGGTGAACCGGATCCAACGGTATTCGACTGTGTAGTTTTGCCGGTAGAGCAGTATTTGCGGCAGCAACATGCTCAATTTGTTTCTTCCGAAGAGTTTATTGATGCCTACAATCGAGTGGAGGAATATATACCGAAACCACCCCGTCTTCCTTCTTCATTGACGTCAAGCCGCAAGCAGCGGAAATTATATCCTTGTCAACCAACTCTTACTGCCGAAATGTTGCTGAAAACACAACATGAACGGGAAACCACTTTAGGTGAAAGGTTAAATTTTCGATTTTTTTTCCTTTTTTCGATTAAGCAGATAATTAATAAACTGTGGTGTCACGTTGCAAAATTTGGATTTTCATCATAAGTCTGTCCATATGTCGTTTACCTACAGTATCTTTTCTGTCTTTGTAGAATGCTTTGGAGACTAGATAGCGTCATTGATTCATGTTGCAGTGAAGTGGAAAAGTTATATCGGCCAGTAATGAAAGCACCATACATTTGCAATGCAACAACTAGTAAAAATGATTCTGCAGTATCGTCTACCTTTTCAAGTGATGCTAACGGTCAGCATCCAGCCGTAAAATTAAGTACAATCCGAGAGGAGCAACTAAAAGGCAATCCAGCGACGCATACATTAGCGGTATCTTGAAGTGTAGTTTTTGATTTTTGGACCATTAGGAAACAAACTTGAAGAGAATAGGAATTTTTGCTGAACTTATACTGTTGTACTTTGAGTATGAAAAACCTGCATTAGTTGCATGCTGCAGTTAAAATTCCAAGTGCAATTTTTTTTTTGCCAATTCTATATTTATGAAAGAAAGGCAAGAAATAATCATGTTGTCAGAGGGTGGAGAGAGTTGATAGTGGACCGATGGTTATTCACTGCACAGAAGAAGGTCGGCGAGCTTTTGCTTCACTTCTAATCGAAAAATTGAATGTTTTAAGTGCCCGTCGGAAGAGGAATGATGTTATGAGCCAGCAGCTTCGTGCTATTGAGGTGAACTTATATTGCTTCCGACAGAAAGTAAAAGTGATTCAACAGAAATTTATCTGTTTTTCTTTTCGTATTTTCAAGACCTTCAAAATTATTCAAATAAACTGACTGCTGACATTTCTTGCAGAGTCGCAAGTGCTCCGCACGCGAAGTTGTGAATGATGTTGAGCCAACAGCTGCTGAAGAAGACGACGAACTGGAACGATATGTACGGCAAAGAATGGCTGATGATTCTAGCAAACCATCACCCTCATATCATTCCCCGGATTCCCTTAACGCTCAGTCACTCCGTTTCCGACGACGATCACCAAGTAAACTTACTCTAAATTTTAGTTAAACATAATTAAGATATAAAATTAGTTATAGTGAAATTTGGTACCGTTTTTAATATCTGTTCTAATCCATCACTTTCTAATATCTACTTATAATGACACTTGCATCCCACATTTTTAGGATCAAGTTCACCGGAACGCTTTCGACAGTATGTGGCTTCACCTATAGCTAATGTATTTTATGCACCTAATCCCTATAGCACAAATGGCTTTGCGCCACCACCAATTAGTCGACACAGTCGAATGACAAATGTTAATCCCATTATACTGAAAGGAGCACGGTGAGCTAGTTTTAAAAAAATAGTGAATTGTCATTCATTTCTTTCCCGTTCGCTAAGGAATGGTGAGGAGCTGGTAGCTGTTTTGCATGTGTAACAAATTTATTAGTGCTAATTGGACACTGTCAACAAAATGATCATCAAATTCTTATATAAGTTTGTTACTTCTTGGTGATACTTATCTACACCAGTTAATAAGAAAGCGCTGGTTGGAAACCAGTAAGTTATTTTTGTGTTTTCCCATTAACGAAGCTAATAACTCGTATGAGAAAAACTGTTAAGACATTCAACTAATTAGGTAGAACCTGTTTATATTTCTTAATGTTGAATATATTTTTTGGTCGAAAATGAGCAGATTTCACAGTACCAATTTGTTGGATTTTCTAGATGTGACATGAAATCCATGGCTATTTATGATACGTCGGGTATCGAATCGATGGCTCCATCATCCATAAATGAACGTGATGAAGCAGCACGTGCTGCTATTTTTCAAAAAGCGCGGATGCTTTCATATGTTGGTTGTGCAAGCAATAGTAGTTCTGCCCGTAGAAGTAGCCACAAGCAGCATCACGATTTCAGCTCATTATCGTATGTTGGCAGTTATAGCATTTGTGGCATTTGAAGATATTTCTTCTCGCTGTCTGGTTTTTTTTTTTTCCAGTTATTTCCCACTTTATTTTCTATACTATAAGTTACTATGCTATTTATTGCTCAGGCGTTTACGAGGAGGAACGGACCCGAAGCAACTGATGACTATTAGTTATAAAGAGAAAGGACGTGTGCCGGTCGTTGCGCATGTTCCAACACATCCAATCACATTTCGAGAATTTCGTAAATACTTAGGAATTTCGTCAAAATCAAGTTTGCAGTTAGCTTTTTGTGCAATTTAAACTCATTAAATGCAGAGAAAAATCCTGTCACTTCAATATATATTTTATGCAATGCTAGATTGCATAAGTTCTTTTTCTTGAAACACTTATGAAGCACATTCTGTTTTCATTGCTTCAGCCGTTTCAGATTTTATTTCAAAACTGCCTGTGAAGATGGTAATGCACCCTACCAGTTGCTGCTTGTGAACGATGATGCCACAGTACTGCCAGTATACGAAGGTCGCATAACGGCTGAATGCAAATCAGTCTCTGATTCCGAATAGAAATCTCTTTGCTTGTTGTTTATCCATAATTGGAATATTGACTGGGGATGTTAATTGCTTGTTCTCTTTCCTAGGTATTAAATGTAAATCTCCTCGCATTCTCGAACATTGACAGCTACTGCTTCAAACAAAAAAGTTTGGAAATTTTTTCCTGACTTTTATAGAAAATCGGGTTAGATTTTTTCGTTGAAAGTTGATATGAAATTTTATAGTTCTCTTTATTTAAACCGGAGTAACTGCTTGCTTCTTGTATTTATTTCATTCGCTCTCTTTCCTCATCTCGCATGTGTTCATTATTTGTTACTTGTCTTTTTCTTTTGTTCCATCCTTCGTATTTAAGGAAATACGTCCTTAAATCTTTGTTCAAATTATTATTGTAAGCTATCGAGTTGGAGTAAGCAATCGACAAGGTTGCGAAAATTTCGTTTTGCTTTTTAGTATCCGTATTGAACATATTGTTAAAGGTATCTTTAAATAGTTGGGCTTCTCACATTTTGTAACTATTTTCTTCCTGCTTATTGTTTTATAGAACTTGTGATTGTAAATGTCTTTGAAACATAAGATTTCCAAATTTATTAAACTTCCAGCAGTAGAATTTTATGGAATTGTTTTATGCTTATAAGTCATCGGATTATATTACTTTTACGGTGATTCACTATCTCGTTTTTGTGCTCTCCTGTAATTCTGTGTTATACTGCTATTCTTAGAGCTCAGCATAAGTTTATTGTTGTCGTAAAGTTCATTTCCAGATGGATTTGCCTTTTGGACCTGTATTTCGTGTATGCTTGCGACAACTTTTCCTCTGCTAAGCCTTTGCTGGTATTTTTGTTGGATTTCTACGTTATTGTGTTCTTTTCTTGCATTACTGCTTCGGTATGACTTCGGCTGTCAGTTAATAGTTTTATAAATTTTAATGTAATGTGATCTGGAAATTTTGTTGCAATTTGTTTTTCACATTTTCACGCAGCGGTAAATCTCATCGAAATCGACCCGTGGCACGATTCAGCTTGTTTTCTCTTCGTTTTGTTTCGTTCGCTACAGAGGAGGTTACTGTTGAAATGTTGTACATTTGTTAGTATTTAGAGATGCTTTAGTTCTTCAACTGCTTCAAATAAAAGTTGCAAAAACGGTCTCTTGATTTTTAATTAATTTTGCATCATGTTTCAACCAATATGAATTGCTTATCGAAATTTATGTTTCGGGTAGAAGTTTGGTGGAATATCGTCTGAATCCCCTGTGATATAATACCGCTTCGAAGCAGGCATTCTTACAGTACTGAAATTGGCACGAAGATTTTCGTGTTGTCCCGTGACGGTGATTTATCTAGTAAAGGGGTCGAAATAGTGACAATGTGAAAAAGATAATAGCACTAAGCTTTGCAGAATGTTCTGGGAGCTTTTATTCACTTCGTCTAACGCTAAATCTGATGACTCATTATCTTGTGACAAGTCTTGTTTGTTAGATTTCATTATAACATTCCCCTGACATATCTATGAGATTAAGAGGTTAAATTAGGGGAGGAAAGCGTGTGTGTTAGTGTACCTTGAGAATTTAAGGTTACTGTTTCAGGTAATGAATAAAGACGTTAGCATTAGTGAGAATGTTTTGAGTAGGCAGGATAATGAAAAGGAAGAAATCAAAGAAATCCAGGAAAAAGAAGAAATTGTCAAAATGTGGAAACACATGGACGAGAAGCTGGAAGTGAAAGCCAAATCACTTAACCTTACAGCTATTAATGTCAAGTCTATATTGCACGTAAGTTCTTTTTCTTTAATATCCAGCATTTGAAGGAATGATATTATTTCTTACTGAATGAATACATGGACTACAGGACGATAATTTTGATTGGAAATATATTATTTCTAAATGATTTGTTTTCATCTGTATCAGATTTCCGCTGTTTCAGAATTTTTGAAATAATAAGGATTTCATTCTTGAAAAAAAAATAAGGATTTCATTTCTTCATGATGCTTGTTTGCAGCATATGGTAAAGAATCCACAAGTTATATCTGTTATTATGGGATTGAATAAAAGCTCTGCGATTGCAGACCTTAAGCTGACGAGGTCAAGAACAAAACATTTGTGCGCACAAGAAATGGTAAATCATACATTAGCTAGTAAAGTGAGCATATAATTACAAACATATGTAAATAGTAAACTTGTGTTATTTTTTTCGTCTTCATAATTTGTCGTGATTTTTCTGTTATCTTTATTGAAAATTCTTGTTCAACGTTTGTTCTCATCACCCATTCTTATTCGTATCAATGATTTTTCTTTGCAGCACATTGGTGTGAAAGAAGGCGATGTCGTGACAGTATCTCGCGCTTCACGAACATTTCTTGATGTTAATTATAATTCTAGTGAAGATGATGATGATTATCTCCCTGAGCAGGTACACTGTGTTGTTTTTATATTTTGCATTCGTTTCTGTAGATAGAATTTCAAAATTTTGTTTGACCCTTTTTTTAATTAAAAAATATAACAAAGCCAGTTGATAAACTTCGCGAATGGGGCTGATTTGTCATAAAGTTTTACATACATCTTTAATTTCGATTTGTGTTTTCAGGATGAGGATGTGAGTGAAGAAGAAATAGAAAATGAAGCAAATACTACGGAAATTTCGTTTGATGTTTTGAATAAGGCGCTTCAGGTGTACTTTGTTGATCTCTCTACATTAGATAGAAAGATTCTAAATGAAGAAAAGGTTTTTATATAATCAAAGAAATTTATAAAAAACTATGATAAGTTCGTTTTCTTAAAGGTAGGAATTGGTGATGATGATGTAGCACCCGCATTGCATACACGTTCAAAACATGAAAATAGTATTTATCCAGATGATGTGCCAAGATTTGGCGATGATGTTTTACTGTATACTGCAGTGGATGATCCAGAATATGTGGAATTCATTTCAAATCTGAATGATTCCTCAAAATATGATTTTGATGGTATTCGTTTATCGTTATCATTTCGATTGGCTGTATTATCACCGCATCTCTGAAAGTACTAGCCGCATAATGTTTGTTTATGAGTACTCGTTTTTATGAGATATTGTAGAGGCCGAGGATCCGGAATATAATTTTCTTTCGGATGCAGATGCCGAAGATATAATAGAAGAGTATGAAGTACGGAAAGATCGTGCCACAGAAATACCTTGTAAGTATTCTCACTTTTATTCTCAAACTGTGTTACTGTATACCAAGTTTTGTTGTGAAGAATTAATCATCAAATTTGAACGATTCTTTTCACTGCAGTGCGAGAAGTTGAGAATTTGTTGCAAGACTTGTTGGAGGCTCGTTTGCTGCCTTCGCCTGAACACTTGGAGCAAAGTGTTGATTCCGTAAGGGTGATTTTTAAAGTATTTTTTCACGATAAAATTAATATCGGTCATGTGATCTTTTTATTACATCATGATGTTTTTATAATAGTTATCGATACTCAAGGATACAATTGAAATTCATTTCTAAAAATTTAAACAGTATCCAGTTTGACTGAAATACTTCTCATTGTGTTTTCAATTTTTGAAGTAAGTTATTTTGCAAATTATACTTTTTTAGGATGAAAATAAATCATGCCAATCGGTTAGGCAAGATGACCATAAGCCAAATATGAGGAAGGCCAAAACATTGTTAACGGGATCTTTATCAGGAAATATTGAACCAATCACCGTTCTTGTGGATGCATCCCTGGATGATTTTCAGAAAGTTTTAGCAGGGTCTTCATCTCTTTTATGTGCTAGTGTTGAAAATCCTCCTTTCTTTTCGTTTCATGAACTTCAGCAGCTTATCACGCAATTAGAAAAAGTAAGTGTTGGTTCCCATCTTTTTCTTTGATTTTGATAGAAGGCTTTAAATGATACTGTCCTTTCTTTTTAATACTTGTCTTACAAAATATTGAAATTTGAGTCTTCCTGACTGGTGTTTTTGCTGAAATTTAACAGCTTCAATTTATGAGCGATAGTGTTGTTGAGTAACTAATTATGGTAATTTTAGCATGTGCAACTACTAACTCAGTTTGCAGTGGGTTGTTATTTCAATAAAGCAATGATCAAAACATATAATGCTTTTCAAGTTATGATTGTAAGTTTCAGTTTTTTTTCTTTTTTTTCTATAATAGGTGGTTTCAAAACCTTTCATTGTTTGACAAGACTGATGCTGACTGAATTTTCATCATTCATAGATTTTGATGAGTTTATTAATTTTTTTAAAATGAGTTAGTAACAAATTATTTCCATCATCCTGTGCAAAACTTTCTCCATTATACATTGTTATGTTGTAGAACGAACTAAACGATTACTGTTTGGAGCGTCCGGAATATTCTCTCTTTAATGTCATAAATTTGGAAGCTTGTATAACTACGTGCCACGATGCGATACAATGTGAAACTATCAATGATTTTATTACCTGTCGGCGAAAATCCAGAAAATGTACGTTGAGTTTTTGGGATATATAGATTTTTGGAAAGTATATAGTCATTTCAGAGAAAGGTGAGGTGATTTGTTCCATCATGTCTTGAATTTTCAGTACAGCTCCCGTTACCAAAAACAATGTTCGTCCTTTCTCGAAGTAGAGCGTTGCTGTTCCCTGATTTACTACCACAGGTATGACTTTCTTGCTCTTTTAAATAGAGGATTCTCTAGAGAGAAAGATGCGTTCTGTTTGCAGTGAAAAGATTACATTTAGGTTCGTTTGGAGATGTTTCCTGCATTTTATCCATATTTTATTCGGGAAGAAGAATGTCTTCTTGCTCTTGGTTTGTATCAGTTCGCTCATTTGAAGCAGTTTTCTGGAAAACGAAGATGTTATGCACTGATCAGTCAGCATTTATTGGCAAATAAAACACAGTCACAGATACGGCTGCATTTGAAGAATTTTCGTTGCAGCAACCAACCTCTACATACCCTCTTCGTGGTAATGATACCATTTTTGCTTGAGCTTGAAAAGTGATTTTGAGAGGTTATTCTACAAACTACTGATTCTTTAAAGCAATTGTGGAGGAAAGTCTTTTTATATAAAGTTTTGGTAAAGTAAATTTTCAGAAAGCTGAAACAGGTGCAGTAAACATGATTTTTCCTTTGGAAAACAGATCGACCGTGATTTCTGGTCCGCCATATTTGTGGCCACAGCATCTCCAGCCTAAATGGCTTAAGGTTCCTCTGTGTAAAATTTTAAATCATGAAGCCCACGATGTTCAGTAGTGCACCTGCATTTTAGTTATTGGACTAAAGTAATAATACTTGAATTTTTTTTGTAGGAGCTGGTCGATAGACAGCACTGTGATTTAAAATGTGAAAATCTTGCTCTGGATGGTTTGACTTTTGTGAAAATCGATAATGAAAAGGATTCTCTGTCAGTGGTACATATCTTTTACTGCGATGTTTTAAAATATTTTACGCTAACGAACTGTTTAGATTCCTACTCTCCGCTCAGCTGAATTCCTTAAAATCGGCAGTCGAAATTTTCCCAGACTTATTTCAGTTAATTTTGCCTCCAAATAACTTTCAGCTATGGCTGTCTTTACGGGTATTGCATCTTTACAGGATCGTTCAGATTCAGACCGTAACCCTCTTCCGAACAATCTTTCTGAATGTCGCACAATAAGTGCAGGGAATTGGGCTTTCGATAAAAATGCAACATCCGCGCCAATCACTTTGGATACTGATAACAGCCTAACTGAACATGCTTATAGCAGTGCTAGCATAAGCGGACCAGTGAACGCTGCTGTCGATAGTGGTACGAAATTTTGCATTTCTCGCTATCACACAAAGCGAAGTACGGAAACCTGCAAACATGATGAACATTCTTAGCTTAATCATTATACATAAATAGAACTTCTTCCAGAACATATCGAAATTAATGGAATTCCATTGTCACCTGTTCGCAATCTTTTGCTTTTCGCATCCACTCCAGTGTGTAAAATAACGAGCTCGTTACTCTCAGATTTACATCGTTCGATAGTTACTTCTTCTGTAAACAGAAAGTTGTCACCAACCTTGCATCACTCAGCATTTATGTCAATTGGACATAGCAGATTATCACCAAACTCATGTCCTTTGATTGTTGCATCGTCATCCAGTGGGAAGTTATCGTCATCAGCCTCACGTCATTCAAGAAATTTGTCACCTGCTAATGGAGAATTGCTAGCAGCTTCTTCACAGTACTCAACAATCTTATCGTCTGCAAATGGTATCTATTTTGATTGTAAAGTGTTTTATTAAAACTTATTATAAGTTTTTTTTTGGGTAGGAATCCTGTTAGGTCTGTTAAGCAACTTTTTTTTTTTTATTTGACAAATAATGATTCATTGTATGAAACCTGATAACCTCACTGGCTTACATTTTGCAGAAGCAGCAGATCTTGTCAGAAGCATTAGTACGGTCAAGCCAGTAAGATTCGCACCATTCAAAAAAATGCCACTGACTGAAAAATTAAATATAAATGAATGCGAAGAAAGCCTTGATTCCAATCGATATGAGATTGACATGACTGGTGAAATCGATGGAAGCGTGGGATTAAGTGTCTCGGACGGAGAAGTTGTGATGGATTCATCACCACCAGATTCCAAGAATTTGATTCATTTACAACAGTCACCGAAAAAAATAAAACGTAACAGCAGTGTTGATGCTCCGTCTCATTTTAGTACAACCGATTTTGACTATTCATGGTCAACGGAAGCTGATGTACAGCACAAAAGCGAGATGAAATGTGGCATTTCATCGTGTTCTGCTGCGGCTATTGAAAAAAGTAAAGAAGTTTATGGTATTACAAAAGATTTTTTGAAACCTTTTTTATTTATAATTCTATTAGTTATATTCGAGGCTCATAATTTTTGTTGTGGTTTCTCATTGCATTATTTCGAAACCTATGGTAAAACTGTACTGTTATTGGAAGTTTCAAAAAATTCCTGTGGTAATTTTAGATGATGATCATCGAGACTATCAAGAAATTCGGAGCGTAAGTCGGAAATCATTTCATTCATCATGTTTTGATGCAGAAACTTCTGACATGGCGGAATGTTCCTTACTAATACATAAATCATGTAATGGACATCCTAACAGTCATTAAAAGTCATTAAAAAAGTATATAGAAGTAAAATTGATTTCGGTTCAAATTTACGGCACTGTCATCACTTCGATGGGAGAGTAGAAAAACATGTATTATGGTAGTCGAGTGACGGAGTTTTTTTATAAAATCATTTTTAATAAGCTATCCTGGTCCCTGACTCATTACAATTGACTTTTTTAGTATTCGTTTGAGAGTTATCACTTTTCCAGCAAAATGGGTTTCCAGTATTCGGAGTGAAGATATGGGATGTTCTGATCCAGTAAGGTATGATTAATATCTTTATTTCTGTTAAATGGGTTGGATGTAAAACGAATTTTTCAGGAAATATTTTACACACGGACTTATAACTTTGAAAATTTTCAGAACACCAATAAACTCGTTGTACTGCAACAACCTAATGATGTTCAGCACGGAAAATAAAGCTATTCAGTGTGATCTGGCAGCTTCCAACTGTAATAGTGGGATAATTCAAATATTAGAGTGTAGTGGGAACGCCAGGGATGACATAATAATTCAAGCTATCCCAAGTGATTCAGCTGCTAACCTTATTCGGGTATTTGAACCTGTTCACTGCAATGATTCTCCTTTTGCACAAGATAATGAAGAAGATGGTGAAACAAAAAAGGGACAGAATGAGCAGACAGTTTCAAATGATGGAGGTCGAAGTAATGAGAGTGTCAGAGATGAACAGCAGTTACTGACTGGTGCAGCAGATGGTAGTAAATCGTCATTACAGGGCAATCGAGAAGTATGTTTCCCTTTTAAAGTCATTTTATTGATCAAGATTATTTTTTGCTTTATATTCAAAAACAGATAGAGGATCTGTTAAAATTACTTTATCACGTTATTTTAATTTGACTTAAAAATAATCTTGTAATGAGGTTTTAAATTTCCGTATTTGTTGCATAATTTTTAGGGTGACGGTAGTGATGGCGAGGGAAATGGATCTGTAGATGAAGAGAAGCGACGGCGACGTGTGCGCACTCGCAAAGATCGTGTAAGAGATGGATTGCATGGGATGCTTGATGCACAGCATCGTGCACTTCAAATAAAGTGTATGGCGCATGTTATTTTTAGCGATTTTGAACAACGTATGTTCATGTATCAAGATAAGGTAAGAGCTCTTTGCGAGCTGATCGCTGAAGGCTCGATGTCTCCGGAGGTGAGTAGCCTTCATTTTCTTTGTTTTACGAAGGTTTTTTCGTTTTATAGTGTAAGTCGACAAAATTCCATTTTTTTTTCAAAAAATTTCAAATTTCAGGATTTCAAGCATTTAATTTCTCGAAGTCAATTGAATTTTAGATGTTCGAAAGAATGCATGGTATTTTCGAAAGGGAACATGAACCGATATATTTCCTTCTCTCTTTTCTCTTTCCACAAAATTTACTTCCAGCAAGTGTTCTTGAAAATCCGATTCGTAAAGCATATAATGATGCCTTGGAAATGATATACAATATTGAGGTTTTCTCTTAAAGCTTACGAAACTTTTTCTGTAATTATAAATATGTTATAAGATTTTTTGTGATCTCGCACTAAGGACATGGCTGAGTTTTTGAATTACTGTAATCTTTATTAAAAAGAAATAGAAAATTTAAAGTCCATTTAGTGGATTTTTTTAGAGAGTAAGAAATACTGTATGGAGGTCATCAATCAATCAAATATTCTTGAAAGATCTTCAACTTTCTACTATCAAAAAAGTTTAAAATTACTTATTCTCCATGGTTTATGCCTACTTGTTAGCTTCTTTTCCATCCTACCAAACCTTTATTACAGGCATTTACGTCTTTTGGAAACACGAGGCTATCCGCACGCACTATATTTCGTAACGTACGTGATCTCGGTAAGAAACATTTTTATGCTGTTTTGTCAACTATGCTTAGTCATTTGGGATACTTTCTTCATTTGCATAAATGTTTCACACAGCTGTTTTAATTGGGGTGTAGAAGAGGCAGGAAGAGAGTTGTTTTCAAAAAAAAGTATGTTCATATAAATTTAAAAATTTCTGCATATGTGGGACAACTTTGTCAATATACCTCAAATTTGGCTTTGGCTTTTTTTAAGGAAGTTGAAGTATTTCCGAATCAGTTAAGAACTAATTTTCAGGATCCGATTGTACCTGTGAGGCCTTAACAACTCGTTTGTCCGAGTTAATTGGTAATAAAGGCCCATTATGGGAAATCATTTCCCAAAATATTCCAACTCGTATTTGTCAATCGAAGTAATCTCAGAGCGATTATTTTATTCAGTTTGCTGCTGTTGCTATAAATTTACTCTTACATATTGAGTTTCTTACTGGAATCAGCCGGATCGTTCGGTCAGCATGGGTTCACCAGCATACCTGAATAGTTTTAAATTATCCTAATGAAGTCATTGGTTAGAATCATGGAGGTTGGAAGATTTTTGGAGTATAAATATAATAATGTTTGAAAAATTTCAGTTATTCCATGACAAATTTTGAATATGTTGATTTGTGTAATTGGAAGAAAATGGATGCCCCTTATGAAAATGTCGATCTTACGACAGCGATTGGTGCTCAGACGGAGAAAGAACGCTCCGGCGTTTTTGTTGGCTTCTTACGCAATCTCTTCACTGAGCGGAAGTGAATTTTTTCAATGAACCGTTGATGCATTTCATCATCACGTTTACGTTAATAATCCACAATGCTTAATTTTTTTTTTTTTTTTGAAGCTAAGCCGCGGTGTTTTTGCATAAGTTGAAATAAATGCAAGGAGATTGAGGTAGCATGTTTAATTCCAAATCAAATTCAATTTAAATTTAACATGTTTCAGAGGTAAGCTGTACGAGGTCGTAGCAGAATGGAAGCAGACGAAAATTACTCCACCAGTTTCTTCGCGTCGTCGACGTCCAGCAAGAAGATCGAAGAAACGTAAATACAAAATGCCGAATAAAGTAGAGATTGTAAAGTTATCGAAAACAGCAGTTCCGGAGGAGATATCAGATATTAGTCGACCATCTCTACGAGAGGATGATGTTTTGAGCATTATCTCTCCAGGGAATAGTGCTACAACTTCACAATCTGTTCGAAAACGGCCCATTCAACCAACAAAGGTAACTGAAAGAAAAAAAACGGAAAAAATGCGAAGAAATTCTAATAAAACAGGAGAATATCCTTACCGAGAATGATGATACCAGTTTGATCGAGTTGGATTATGTTGTTGATCCCGGTGAAAATTTGAATAGAAGTTCCGGAAGTGATGCTGATATTACGCTCAAAAATGTTACAAAATCTAGAACTACAGAAGCTGAATTAGCTGTGGGTTCTTTGCACAAAATTGGCGTTAGAGAAGGATTAATCCAGTGCAACGCGCCTTGTCCAGTTATGGTAAATTCAACGAGGAAATGGACTATTGAAGAGGACCGAAAAATCCTATATATCCATAAGGAAAACGGGCCTGATTTAGATCTTACACTGGCATCAGTACAGTTAGAATTACCTGAAATTCCTGTTGATGAATTAAGGAAAAGGTTGACGTTTTTGTTGAGCATTCTGGAACGTATGGAAGGCAGTAGTAGCAAGTAAATAAATGAAACTTGCGGCCTACTTTCTTTTTTATTATGCTGTAAGATTCGCAAAATCGTGACTATTAAGGCAACTTGTGGATCAAGTGTAATTTGAAACTTGTTGACAAAAAAACTAAAGCTTTAATATCTGGATTTCCTGTACATTTATTTGTTGATCTCATTTTCATTTCTTTTTTTCTGTTTTTCGTGTTTGCCGGTGAATTCCTAGCGAATTCAAGATGTCACACTGAATGTGTGTCTTTTACAATGGCTAGTGTAAGATCCAGAAGTGAGATCTATATTCAACTGTTTTTCAGGAAGAGCAGCATTATTTGGTGCTAAAATCTGTTCCTTTTGAGAAATCCAAATTAGCTTTTTTCTTTTTCAGGAATAGTTTGGAATTCCAAAAATATCCACTTCGACAACTTAATAACTTTTCAGGTTGAGATCATTACAAAGAACTTTTAGTTTGCAGGTTGATTTGCTTACTAACTTTGTATTAAACCTTCACATTTAAGATATTTCATGGATTTCATTTATATGCCCTGTTGTCCTTATATCCTTATGTTTGTATTCCAAAATTAAATACTTTGTTAGTCGATTTTGAAACATTATGATGCTAATATTTTTCTCAGAGCAAAAGCATCTTTCAAAGTGTCGTTTCTGGATAAGAAATTACGGTGGTGCTAGTTGTATCACTTGCTTATGTAGGTAGTTTGAAGAATTAAGAAGAGGTTTTATGAGTTTCTCAGAATATAACTTTTCTCCTCTTGCAAAAAAACATAGAATGGAAATTTTTATAGAGAAAATGGGAATGATAGTCACTGTTTCTTTTGCATTTTTTTCTTCTGCTTGTAACCACCCTGTGGTTCGTCGCTTTTTTGTTGTTCATAATGATTAGGCGGTGGTGCTGGTGTCTTTTGTGGTCGAGGTGGACACGGACAGTAAAGTGCATCTTTCCCGGGCATTCCACCAATACCAGACTGAAAACAAATAGAAAGTCCTGAAACTTGATCTCAGTAGCTTCAGAAATACTGATACCGGAGAAGGATTTGAAAAAGTTTTTTTTTGAAAAAATTCACTTACAATGCCTGGTTTTCCATCTCTCCCATCACGTCCGTCTGCACCAGGTTTACCATCTGGTCCTGGTTCACCGTGTGGTCCGGGTTCTCCATCCTTACCGTCATCACCTTTAGGACCTTCTGGTCCGCGCTGCCCGGTTGGTCCTTTTTTGCCTTGCGGTCCGGTCCCGCGTTTTCCATCCTTGCCATCGCGACCCGGCTTTCCCTTTGGTCCATCAGGCCCAGTCTCACCAGCATTACCTTTTCGCCCAGTTGGACCTTTTTGACCTGGTTTGCCGTTCTTTCCTGGAGCACCAGGAGGACCATTCGGTCCAGGTGGCCCTGTCGGACCTTCTGATCCGGGTGGTCCCTGTTCGCCAGATGGACATTCGATACAACCGCCCGGAATGTTGTAGGTTGCTAGCAAAGTAACGCCTGGTGGTCCGGGCATACCATCTTCTCCTGGCAATCCATCTGCGCCTTTCTCGCCAATTTTGCCACGTGGTCCTGGTGGTCCTTCTGGACATTTCTTAGGTGATAGCCCACAATCTAAAAAAGTTCTGTCAAAATCGAAGGACTGTTTTAGATTTAAAGTGATTTCGATAAAATTGGTGAAGCAGTATGATTAAAGCAAAACTTACTGCATTGATTATTCTGCCTTTTGGCTCGGAATATTGAGCTAAGCGTGAAAGGTGCTGTCTTTATAGCACCATATGGATTTACACTTGCGTATGTGATTTCACGCCATGTGTCCTCTGCTGTTGTCTAAAGATACATGTTTTATTCAAATTGAGTACTGCACTAAATTATTTAGAATTCTTCAGTGCTTTCATGTGATATTCTTCCTCCCGTTTTTTAAATGCTCTTGAAAACTCACTCGGAATTCTTCCATTTCTATCACTGCATTGGTATACAGCTCGCTGATGTCATGGAAGATGAGTACAACAACAATGAGCGACAATATAATAGCACAAGAACTGCCAACCGTTGTCACAACAAACACTGTTTTCATGTTTTACTCTAAAATGAGATAAATTTTAATAACTCTGGAGCAAGGAAGGGAGTCTTCAGTGGTTTACTGAATCTAAGGAAGTTGGTAGTCAGCGAATTCTACGCTTTTGGAACTGCTGTAGGTGCAGGGTATTTTTTTGAGCAATAAATTTTATTGAGATAGAGTCAGGAAGCCAGGGACGTGTATTATTTGATTTCGGGGGACAGAATTCCGAAAGTTCGTCTGGAGAATGATGAGTTCTCGAGGAGAAAGAAAAAGGTGTTTGTATATATAATGCTTGAACAATAAACAATCTCCTGTTGCTCTACAATTTTTTATTTGGAATGAGTGACCCAGAAAATCAGAATTTTATAAGAGAACCAACCCTTCCAATGCTTCTAATGCAACTGATAATCAACAAACATTTTATTGTTGCAGCCAAAAGAACAAGAATAAAATTTTCTTTGGTGTGATCACAAACTGCTCAGCATTGTAAATAATACATTTCTGCCATTTTATACTTGTCAACTGGATGATTTAAAGTGGAAATTATCGTCCCGAAATGAACCTTTCCTGTCATTGATAACATGATGCTTTTAATTTTCTTTAATCGCTGAAAATGAATGAGAGAGATTGTTGATTAGGTTGGAGAGAATTTACTGTGATGTTTTCCACAATGGGTTTCAGCAGGTTTCTTGTAAATGAAGAATTTTGATCATAAAGTTGTGTAATATATTTGCAGACTTGTTTACGATTGAGTAAACAGCAAAATAAATGTGAAACTTCAAATTTCTGTAAATGAGAAATCATTCGTAACAAACGGATGCGATTATTATAGTAAGGCCAACTGTCATTTCAGTGGAACTGTTGCAGTGATGATGTGCGGTTCAAATATGAAGGTGAAGGTAGCTTGAGATGTATTATGTTTTGGGTGAGGGAATGCTTATAAGCGTATGAGGAATGGATTAAAGTTAAAAAGTTGAAAAAAATGTTTTAAAGGAGCTTTCTGGATTGATTTGTCGTAGCATATGATAAATTGCTAATGAATGCCTTACTATGGTACAAAGCAGCGCAGACATGACAAGCAACTACAGTATCAAGTAATTGGAAATTAAAGTTTTTTTTTCATTTCTTTGCATGAATGAAAAGGCAATATGAAAATCTGTTAGAATTCTGCAGGAAAATCTTTATTTGCAAATTGATATTGCAAAAACACTAGAAGGCAAATAGTAGTCGAGAAAGCATTTTAAATCAGTTATCCTGTGTTTTCATCTAGTAATCAGTAACGTGAATGATTTTTCACTGTACTACCAGATATTGGGCATATATGGTGACGATTGAAGGAAGTGTGTTAGTAACATTAAAGTAATATCTTGTCAAAACTTGAATAACAAGCTAGATTTGGGTGTAAATTCCAAAAGTTCAGCACAATTTTTGGATTTATTTCATTAAATACAATTTCAAAAACATCTTTCGAAGTTGTAACAGAAACAACGCAACTTTTCCTTTGAAAAAAGAGTGAGTAGTGGAGTTTCTTTATAATAAATAATTGAGATTCTGCATTGTAACATTATTGCTCCTGCTTCTTCTTGATTATTATCACTTGAAATTAGCTTGTTTCGTTTAATATAATTTATAACTCATTCATCTGTTTCAAGATCAATTTCCCAGAGACAAATGAACATCATGCAACAACAACTAGAAAAATCAGAATGGCAGATAATACGACTTCCAATCAATATCTTCCTATCAGTTGTTTTTTTTTTTTTTTATCGTTTAAATGAGAAAATATTGGTTACTACCAAAAAAGTTACGATTTCCTATTGCCATAGTCGTATCCTGTCGTTTCCATCCTCTTAAGACCAGAGGTCCACATTATCCCACTCGTCTTATTTTACCAAACTGTTTCAATATCAACTGGTCATGCTGACATCCCACCTTCGTTCGCTCGCTGGACCATCTAGACCTATATGACCCTGACCAGTTTCGAGATTTAATGGTCATCGAAAGCTGTGATGTCTGTTTTCCTCTGGTATGCAAAAGATCTTTAGATCCCAGCGGTCATCAGTAGTATTTGGCATAAGGACAGTCGATGTAAGCCAGGAATATTATAAATTACCGGAAATTTTCGGATTTATATACCTTGTTCTTCTAGCAAAATAGGTGTCTATTTAATTTGTATCCACAATCTATTATATTTTTGTTTGTCCTTAATTCTATCGAACAACTCGAAAATCAAAATTTACACGCTTTAATTGTTTCCGTTAAATTGCACTAAAAAAACTACCGCATGAAAAATTCTGCTCAAAAAGCGATGAAAGATCTTGTGGAGATGTCAACAAACTAATATTTCTGAGTAACTATTCCATAATACTTCAGAATTTGTCATTCTGAACGAATTTGTAGTACTTCGGTCAATTAAGGAAGTGGTTAAGGAAGTCATTTAAGGAAGTTAGTTCCTCCTATAATTAAGCTAGAGAGAAAAAAAAGTGTAGAAGCTATGTTCAGACCAACCTCACCTCACTAAAAGGCATTTGTTGGAAGTGACACATATATCTATAACTTGAAATTG
Source organism: Loa loa (assembly GCF_000183805.2). NCBI lineage: Eukaryota > Metazoa > Nematoda > Chromadorea > Rhabditida > Onchocercidae > Loa > Loa loa. The sequence continues at coordinate 69,415 of NW_018108475.1, forward strand.
TATATCCAATCAGCAAATGAACAATCACGGAATTATTCATATGTCACTTATTCGCAAAGATAGAGAAAGCTGAGTGATTAGTCTGAAATAACCACCGTTTTTCAGTTTTAGCAAAAAGGATAATTCAGAGCCAATCAGAGGAATTATTTAAAAAAAAGAATTGTACGTATTCTTGAAGAGGTCCTAAGCTTTCAGAAAACTGCAAATCAGAGATATTTTATTTTCCGTAATGATATCACTATCAAGAACGATTGGATTTCAAATGTCTTTTCACGTTTTTGGAAATCTTACATGTTTCTTCGGAAGTCTACAAGTTCTAGATCTTTGAGCATGCAATGACAAAGGGATTAGCTGCACGTATGATATCCTAAAATCTTCCAAATTTCATTTCATTTGTCCTACAGCCACAACTGTACACACTTCTCTGTTTCTGTTTGATTTAATAATTTGCAAATTGAAAAACTGAAAAATTCTCCACTGAAAAATTTCTAATTAACGTTTTGCATGAAACAAAAATTGAATCATTTTATCTCAACAGAAAACATAAAATATTCTATTTTTGTTTAAGGCATGTCGAACATTCGTCAACAATTAACTGACAGTTCAATTTTTCCACTATCCTTTTTGATTTTTTTTTGCAAAATAAGGTAGAAATTTATGTTAACGCATATTTTCCTTTGAACTGAGAGGAGCGTTACTAAACGAAAATGGTGATGATTGTAGAGGAGGGAAATTGGAGTATTTGGTGCTCATTAGTAAAAGGTTCTAATTCTCCACTTTGTGCTTACAAGATTAGAATCATTTGGTCGCGTGGGATTCTTGCAATGATTAAACAGCTTTTATGAGAAGAATTTCATGCAAAACGGCTATTCCAGAATTTTCAGTACTTGTGCTTACAATTATTTAGATATAACCGGATTCCCTGTTAAGCATAGGAATCCGCTAAAAACTTTCCCATTCCCATATTTAGTAATGGTTGATTTCATATCACTTACTATTTAATATTATTCACTGGACTCAGAAGTCGTGGGCACTGTAATAAGCCAGACGCATAGGGCCCCAGTTTTGGAGGTCTTTTTTGAAAAACTCCAATATTTTCAAATTCTATTAAGAACCACAATATTATCATACCAAAAAAGCAATTTTCAAAACCACAGGAAGCCTATAATTTTCCGATCCTGCCGAGCGATCACAGCTGTAATCATCTAGCGAATTTGCCAAAACAGGTTTTTTAGGACTTTTAGTTTCTGTTTACTGTTTTACACTCTTTTAGGTCTAAAGCTCGAAATAACACCCTCTCAATTGAATTCCAGAGAGTTGAACTGCCAGAACCCTGCTCACATCCGATAAAGATCGACCTAATTCCCTACGAAAAAATACGGAATAGATCAGATTAGCATAACATTTAAGCCTTTTTTCTTTGAAGAAACTAAAAACCATGAAATAGGTTTGCTGTAAATTCGGGACTTCATAGTCACCTGGATTATATGGATACCTGACAAGCCAAAGTTTGAAGTCTGTTCTACAGTGGAGTCTATGGTAGTATCAAAAGAGTGTTCAGGGTATCCTTACTGTCACTGAAATTTGTGAACTACATTAATATTACAAAAATTCTATGTAATCTAGCTTCGTAAATCCTGTTAGAAATCCATTGGTATTTATCTCCGATGCGCCAAAAAATGAAACTGTAAGCGAAATATTTATTTTGAGAGAGACAATAATATACAAATTACCATGAATATGCAGATGTAAAACCAAATTACAAAATTAGGATTTTCAAATTAAATTTCACTGTTTTCCCGGAAACCAGATTTCTTTGGAGAGAGGGAAGTAATGCATTAAAATCCCAAATAAATACGAAAATAACAACACAAAGTTTCATGTAGACACACTCCTGGTATTCACCATTCTCATCAATATTTCCTTGATGGCAAACATTTTCTGAATTTTATTCGGAGAAAGAGAAATTTTTAACGGTCAAACTCAGCTTGGAAGCACGGAAATATGTTTGATAAAAAGAAACTAGAAAAGTTTAACTTGGATGTCCTCAAAAGATAATATGGAACGCAGTTTCACGCAATTCACTTAGAAATTTCTCGCTAATGATTTAGGTTAGTCTTGGGTAATGTTCACGAAAATGTAGAAATTTTAATTTCAGAAAACGAATACCCGCAAACAAGTAAGAGAAAAAAAGTAAAAGAACACTATATCATAGATTTTTTCCTCGTCCTGGATAAAGGGTTATCGGAACTCAATCTTAGTTCAAATCTAACGAGCTTAAATTTCCAGTAATTACTTTGAAATCTTCAGACATGCCTTGCTCCGCATTTGTATTCAGTTCAATGGGTGTACGTAGACCAGCAATACCACGAACATCACCATCCAAGCTAGGGTCTCCTTCTTCAATTCGTTTTACTGGACGAGTGAATTTACTTCCCCTACAGAAATAATAGAGGTTGCTGACATTGCATGCAAACATTATGATAATGCAAACGTTCTTACCTCATCAACTAACCGAAGTCTAAGTTCAAGTTACTAGATCTAAGTTGCTTTTTCCATAATATTACACTATAAAAATTTCTCTCCATTTAACTTTTCTTTATAATCAGTTTTAGTAATTTTCTATTCTCAGAAAATTTCGATGTTACGCATTCAGTACAATTAGAATGGAACGCTAATACCTTAATACAGCAAAAAATGGAACGCTTAATACAGCAAATTTTCCTGCGCCATCAATGGAAGAAAATCAAAGAAACTCACAATTCTTTTCTGTACTGAAACATATTGATAAAATTAATGCAAAATAAGCTGCCCGCAATGAGTAAATCAATGCTATGTAAACCGTGCTGATAAGCTTCTTCTATTTCGCTTTCGTGTCGACGTTCATAACGCCACCAGCCTCCATTACGAGCCTAGACAAACATGTTAACTGTGATACAATGCTAATACTTTAAAAAAAGTATCGTAAATATTTCTCTGAAACGGATAACAGTTCTCTATGATTTACAGCTTTATTTAGAAAACCATGATGTAACAATACAATACTTACTCCGTAAAACCACTTCACTTTTTCCGCATTCTTCCGACTAACAATATTTTCCGCCACAATGCTTATTGATTTGGCAGAAGTAGCTATTCCGACTGTTGTTGGCTAAAAGTAGTCAAGTAATTGGCGAAGTTTCAGTAGTCGATTGGACTGACTACTTAATGCAGAATATGGATTGCTTGGAGATTCACAATTAAGAAAAAACAACGAACCTGACCAGCAAGCGTTGCAAGCACTGGGTCAAGAAATATATTACAAGGAATGCTTTTTCGACATAGTGGACATGCTCCCTGTCTCAGAGCCGCTCCTTGAATTTACTGGACGTTGAAAACTCAATAAATTAATCACAATGGATAGATGTGAAAGTCCTTTCCCGTTTACCAAATTTTGATGCATATATGATCTTCAATGAATAGATATCATGGACACTTCCGCGAAACAAACCTTTGATGCATAAAAAACAAAACTTGTGTCCACAGTCAGGTAATTCAGTCTTGTATGCAAATTCCTGATAACAAATTGGACATTCGTCACAGTTTTTTGGCCGCCTTAGGGAATCATCGACGTCAACGATCGGTCCTTCCATTTCTTCAGTTCTCCCTTCCTTTTCGTAGTTCATTCCGATTGAAAATTTTTGGGCCAGTTATCCGTCTAGAATATGAATCTAAGTCGAATATTACTAAGAAACGAGCTGTAAGAAATCAATGGAGAGATCGACATGTTAAAACGTCAAAATGACGAACCATTATTGCCATGAAGATTATTATTAATCAATAAAAATTAAAAATGCACAGACGTTAACTAATAAAACGATTCGCCTGTAAAACATGAACTAATTTAATTTCACTAACTTCCGAAATGTCACTTAAACAAAACTTTTGATGAAATACCATGCCGTTTCATTAACAACTTGCCATTATACCATCTCCAAGAATATCTCTACCTGGAATTGAGATATTGTATTACTTCTACATAACAACCTAACTTTTCATTAAAGCGCAATCGCAAATCGCAATGCGACAAGTGACCGGGAATGCAAATAAACGTTCAAGGTGCTAATCCAACCAAAAACCTAGGCGATTTTATGCTGCTATCTACGCGGTTGTGTTCCTTCACTCCACCTTGTCCCCATTGTCAGCTACGGTGTCCTATAGGTGTTTTGCTCTGGGCGTGTTAGGATCGTTGTTTCATGACGCATGGTTGGGGGGGAAGGGGGGGGAGGGGGAGAGGTGGGCTTTGCTTGGTTAGGATCTGTTAAATTATGTTGCCTGAAAAGCATTTTTCAGTGTGCGCTCTGAAAAGTATTCCTGAGGTTGTAACATTATGGACTTAGTATTATACTATTCTGGATGCATGTATTTTAAATATAGACACTTATCATTTTTGTGCCTATATTTCTCTAAATGAAATTGAGTTAGAATGATGAACTGATACCTGTCATATCTTCGGTAACCAATAATTTAAGCTTCAGGTGTTTGTCATAAGCTAAGTGTACTTTTACGCGATACTTCTGGAAAATTCACAACGCTTTAGCTGCCATATCGCAAATATTTGTTGCTTATCGAGAGTAAGGGCAGCAGTTCTTTACATTGTAACATATCTTGTTTCAGCTCTGGATATTGAACACAGAAAAGCACGGAAGAGGAAGTAGTAAATCGTGGTATATTGCTGAGCAGTGGAACTCAATCATTTGTAAACATGGTTAGATTGCAGTTTTGTTCCAGTTTACTCTTAAGACATTGTACGTCAGGTTTCGTAATTGTTAATTTTGTTCAGGCTGGCGTACCTTATAAAACGGAGAAACCTATTACTCTCGACAATACTGAGCATCGCATTCGTATCACTCTCACTTCGCAGAATGTGTATTCGCTGGAGAAAGGTATAACATTATTCCTGTTTATTTTTCTGCTATTGATAAATTGTAATGTATTTTGAGATGTTAGGTCGTGTTTACATATCCCTATCGATAATGTACTTGGTATAAGAGCTGAAAGTAGGAGGTAGTAATTGTTTTATTCAAAAGAGAATAAACGGGATTGAGATCTTGCATGGTAGAAGTGAAAGAAAGTTCAGCAATAACTAAATTGGACTAAATTTGGTTCAGTCGGCACGGATAGTTAATACATTTTAACCTTTATACATATCATAAGTTTTTAATTTTTCTTGGATGTCGAGCTGCTTACTCCACTTTGTTTATGGGATAAAACATTTATGAGATAAAGGTTACGGACTGATAATGACAGGCAGGAGGGTTCTATACAAATGCCGCAAGCAGAACTTTAGAAATTTCGAACATTTATGTGAATTGATTGTTTGCTGAAAACATAGCGTTATAAATAAGAAGTAGTTAGATTTTCCAAGAAAATGCAGGCAATGTTGCGTAATGGAGTCGTTCGAAGTTGGAGAGTGTTTTCCACCGAATTGGAGTAAATACCTCAATATCCAAAAAAATAAATTAAAAATTTGGGATAACGTTAGTGGGGAATAAAATGCCAAAGCGGGTGTGATGTAATTGCATGGAGGAATTTCCTACGTAAAAAAAATTATAGTTTGTGAACAGCTTATCAATGGAGCAAAAGAAAAGAATCTTGTTGTGAAAGGACCAATTCGCATGCCTACGAAAATACTTCGTATCACAACACGTAAAACACCGTGTGGTGAAGGCTCAAAAACTTGGGATCGGTTCCAGGTTTGTTTGTTCTGGCTTTTTTCATCGAAGATTTATGTTGCTTGTCAAAGTTATAAAGCTGAAACAAGTTGAGGAATCAGATCTACAATCATTGCCAAATATCGACCATTTCATGTGGACTCTAGAATTCCTTCCATTTCAACTTGCTTGTTTAAGATGCGGATCCATAAACGTCTGATCAATATGCATAGTCCAAGTGATGTATTGAAACAAATAACAAGTATTTCGATCGAACCTGGTGTTGACGTAGAAGTTACTATCAACGATTCCTAATTTGTCGGAAAATAATTGTTGTGCGACTGTGAAAGTCTGGAAATAGACTAATTTTTATTTATGATGTCACATAAGTAAATGACGTTACTAGTTGTTGTTATGGGAAGAGTGATTCATTCGAAGTTTGTTTTGTCTTTGATCTTGTTTTTTTAAAGTAATAAATGCAATTTTTTGTCGTTCATCATTTTTTATTCTGTACTGATCAGTAAAGGAACCTTGTTTTAGTACGTCTGGTTGTATTAATACAGGACGTGAGATGTAATGGGTAAGGTGAGATTTGTGAATTTCGAGATCCTGCTTATTATTTTTCATGACAAATGAGGAAAAACAGTCGCTACACAACCAAACTGCCTGCGCATTAGTCTGTTCTAACCCTTCATTACAGACAGCGGTTGCGCGGTATTTCCATTAGTGAGCACGTAATGTATACATTTAACGTTGAGAAGTGTGAGGTCTCCATATTCTTGAATGCATCCAAGATCTCTTGAAAAGTGTACGAAGACTAAAGTTTGTTATTCCTCGCGATATACGGCAGGATAGCTGAGATGGACTTGCAAGAAGCAATTTCAAAGTCATTCAAAATCCTGTGGGTTTTAATAGACTTCAAGTATTGTTATGATTACACAGTTGAGTCTCAACCATCTTGACTTCTATTCCAGGGTTTTGACCTTTGCTTTTCAGGCTGACGATCGTTGTATAATTTATACCGAATATATTCAATCTGCTTTTGGCAGCCATCCCTGCCTTTTGATTTCCCGCTAATCCTTGAGCAGGGACCACCTTAATTCATTTTGAAAGGAAGGAACATTTATGAGATAAAGGTTACAGGACTGATCAAGACAGGCAGAAGGGTCCTGCACAAATGCTGCGGACAGAAGTTTAGAAATTTCGATTATTTATGTGAATTGATTGTTTAGTGGAAACATGGCGTCACAAATAAGAAACAGTTATGATGCAGAAACGTTCTGAGAAAATGCAAGCAATATTGCATGATATTGCACGATGGGATCGGTCGAATGCGGCAGGTGTTTTCCAGCGAAATGGAGTAAGCACCTCTACATCCAAAAAAATAAATTAGAAATTTGGGATGACGTTGAATGAAGACGATCTTTGCTCCCAATTATATCACACTAGTGAATGACTGAATCTGTTTGTCTCTCATTTCTTCTCCATCTTTACACTTCCTCTTTTTTCAATGTTTTTTAAAGTAATTTTGCAATCAAAGGCCTTCACACGTTCCTCCTTTTCACTCGATATTTTGTTGAAAATACGTCACATCAAACAATAGAATGGAAAGGATCGGGGACAGTACTGCAGGAATCGTCGTTTCACGGCCCTGTCATTCACGTGCTAACGTTAATAGACGTGTTTTATTAAATACATCTGGCAGACTGGAAAACTATGCTTAATGACTGTTGCAAGCGGGGATATTCAGTGAGATACTGAAGGGCTGTTCAGTCCTGCCAACGACAGGTTACCCGCTGACCTTTCACCCTGACCGACCAACTCCTAGCCCCGCCAGCGTTATCGAGACAGAGAGAAGTATCCAGAACTCCGAAATGAAGGTTAAGAGGAAGAGAAAAAAGAGGAGAGAGCCGAGGGTTCGGATTAGCTCTTTGTATCGTGCGCATGCATCTGTGTGTCTGATGTTTATTTGAAAGTGGGTGAGAAGTGCAGGGAGGGAGAGAGCGGGAAAGAGAGAGTGTGCATGCGAGTTCTGTCGCCATTTTCGTGTGCTTTGCTAGAAGAATGTTGTGAAGAAAATAGGACAGCGCGTATCGGATGGGTGGAGTGCGTGCCTCGGATGAGTCTACACCCAGAAGAGATAGTGCCGGCAAACGAGAAATAGGGCTTGAGCAATGCCTCATCCCACGAATGGCATAGCTTCTCAGAAACAAACAACCGTGACGCGTGGTTCCTCCGCGCCGCACGCACAAGATGAGCAGCTGCATGGGGAGTGAATATCGCCGTTTGATTGTGACAAGCTGATGGAGTGATGGGTCCCTTCGAAGAACGGTCGGCCGTGAAGTGAGAGAGAGAGAGGAAGAGAAGAGGACATACATCCAACGGGCTGTATGCGGTCCGTTGGATCCTTTCCTCAGGGACCGATCGTCCCGCCGAATACTAATGGTAACCTGAAATAAACCGAAGATTCACCGCAAACGGGTCCTTGGCTCGGATCGATTCACCTATGTTAAAACATATCGTGGCTATGATATGTGTGTGTGCATGTCTGTCTGTCCGTCCGTCTACTGCTGGTGTGGAGTGGGGTGGGATGGGATGGGATGGGCTGGGCTGCATGGCGCTCCCTTTTCCATTGCTACTACTGCCGATGTTGTGCTGCAATATGCCGAGCAGAGCAGTATAACGATGGACGATGGGAAGGCACCAAGTCGAAGGATGCAATATTGAGAGGCTCGGGTATATGTCTGTCGCCGAAGGTCGGTTTCCTTGGTGGCACCTGCCCACCTCGTTCATCTATTGAGCTCTGGTCGTCGTAGGTTGGTAATCATTTCGAAATCCTAAAGTATGGGATGGGAAGAGCACTGAACTGAAAGAAAGGAGATGACAAGAGAGGATGGACGATTGCTTTTGCTGAAGATTTACGGGAAGGTAAGAAGGAAACGGTATGTGATAGCCGCGCCAACAAAAATTTGAACTTTTCAGATCGGGAAAATTTCCACTACAAGCCACTGAGGGCTTCCTCTCAGGACTCAACCAATAACCAATCATCCATAACGACAGTGTCGTTTGACCCGAAAACCGAAACTTTTCCCGAAAATTCACCGTTCCTTTTCTCTACATTTCGGCTGCTGCAGCCGTTTGTTGCTGTTTATTAGCTAGCTATTCTTTTATCTGTGCACCATACTACTATCACTAAGACTATCATTCATCACAGCATAGTTGCTATCCCTTCCCCATATCGTTGTCACTATCGCTACCCTCCGTACCGTGATCACTACCTCCATTACGGCGTCTTAATCGTCATCAATTTTCACTGTCGCTAGAATTATCGTGTTTTAAAACTCATCCCCCGCATTTTCTTGTACTGGGGAAGGGTCACGTAGAAGAAAAACGTGAATTGTTCTATCTTGAGCAGTGAACTGAAACCAAAAAAATATGTATTATGTTATTGGTAGAAATGTAATATTAACATAAGGTGACGCTACCCACAGATATATTACTTATATATCTCCTTTTTGTCCATATCATTTTCAAACGCATTTTATGACTCGGGTGTGCTCCGTACGAACAAATGTAATGAGCTATTCTAGGATCATCAATTTTGTGCCATATCAAATCTGGAATATAACTGTACAATTTGTGTAGGATATGCAAATATAGATCGACCGGGAAAAGTTGCAGGCATCTGCACAACGTATAGGCAGCCCTCATCCATGTCAAAAATTCACGACCCTTACCTTTTCAAATGGTCTCACCTCATTCGCTGGTTTGCTGAGCTTTATACGTCTTAATAGACTCCCATTCGTTTTACCAATTGCTTATACACATAGACACCAAAAGAGTATGCATTATTTCGTTTTTCGTCAGTATATTTTTTTTTGCCTTCAAAATTAACAAAAGCAGCAGTTCGCAACTCACAAATGTTTTGAATCTTCCTAGGTACGTGGTGTATGTGTAGAGAATTACAGGTATGAGTATGTACGTATGTAGTTTATTCTTTGGACCTTTTATGGTAGACTATTTCTATGCCAGGAAAGTGCAAATGCCATTTTTTATAGGTCGAAAAATTATTCATTTCACAGGCTAATTAGAATTATTCATCTCATATGGAACGCAGCTTCCTTTTTCCTACTAATGTGCGTTGGTTGCAAAATGTGAATTCCGCATGTGGAATACCTATATTAGTGTCGTATTATGTATATGTATACATATATATGCATATGTATATACACATGTGTATATACGTAATACATGAATACGTGTCAGTAAATATTAAAATTTGACGGAACTTGAGGATTTAAGGGATGGCAAAATGCCCGACGCTTGTGACTTCATGGTTACATCAAGAATGTGTTTATGTTTACTTATGAGTTCCAGTGAGTGACTTGACTGCTTTAGCTGATGTTCCCACTTTTCTGACGAAATCGAAATGCAAGAATAAAAGGGAAAGTCGTTATCCGTTCAGCATTCAGAACTCGAGTCATTCCTTTCCTGAAGTATCCGTAAATTTTTTGTGCATCTACACACACACACATGGCTTGTAAACTCTACTGGCAAAAGGTAGAGTTTATAAGTGAACTCCACTGGCAAAGATTATACCGTTGTATGGAAGTGCATTCAGCTTTTTAAGAACAAAACCGACTGTTTTGATGGTTGCTAGTACAGTGAAAAAGGGTTAGATGTAGCGTGTCATAATGTGAAATGGTTGATAGCATGATAAAGATGGACGGATTATCATGTACGGTGAATTTCATACTGTGCCCTTTGCAATACCTTTGGAGTGATTTTTCATGTGTAAATTGTATTTAAGTGCATCCATGTTCTTTCAGCTGTTTTGATTAACCTTCTTTTCGAGAATTCTTTAATTTCGAAATATAGTGATGCTAGCATATCAAGGTCGGATACAGTTTTCCTTTATAGTATGATCCTGCTCAAAGAAGAATCTTCCCATAAAATTACCTCTCGACTTTGAAAAGGATATACGAAAAACTGCCGGCTTGGGCGAACACATCATAATTAGGTAGCAACCTGCAGGAAGCAACAGTTGAGAAAAAAAGTCCATCTTAAAAACCTTTTATATCCGTTGAAGAGTAACCATATTAATTGTTATTGTAAGGTGGGGATCTGTAACGTTGTATAGGAGGTCTTCTTGACGCTTGACGAATGTAGAGTCTTCTTAAGGCTTTCCCGGTTTGTCTTTGGAATCAGCCGTTGTCTTTGGAATTCTTTGTTACCTGTAGATGTCAGATTTCTCCCGTTTTAATATTTAAATTGGCCCCATAATAAACATAGCACTGGTTATACCTACGTAGTTTCGTTGGCACATTTTCAGAAATTGAGCAGAATTTTGTGTATTCTGAATTCTCACTACCATTGGTATTTCTTTTGGGCACTGATATACATATATGTGTGCGTTAGCACTTGCGGTTGTTCTTTCAGTGTTACTATTTTTTTGTTGTGCGAATGCTAAAAAAACGAATGAGAAATTACGGATGGAAAAAACAAGCATGCAGCACCATGATTTGACGTCATGTGGAAGGGTGGGAATGTGTATTTTTCTTGTTTGAATATCAACCCGAGGATGACTAATTGCTACAAGTCAGTGTCAGTTCTAGCTGCAAAGGAAATTACAGATTTTTTTTACTTTTGAGATTTTGTGCGGAATGCAGTTGAATAGAATTATTTACTTTGTGGTATGTTGTTGCATTTTCCCTCCCGAACTACGGACGAGTAGATCCAAACTAGAAAGAAGTGACATCTTAGCATGCTGGTCATCTTGGATACTTTTTTCTGGAGGAACGGCCGATACTTCAGATGGAAATGGAAAAGATGACATTGAAGAAGAAATGTTGTGGTTTTGACGGTTTCTCGTAACAGCTAGGCCATGCAAAGAGGAAATTCTCAGAATTGTATGGAATTGTTTTGGTTGGAGACCATTTTCTCTCAGGCAGAACATCTACCATGGTCACTTCAATGGATGCGATTTCCGGAAGCATAGGATATGTTATAACATTTTGTATGCTGTAAAGATTCATTAAATTTTAGGCGCTGCGAAGTAAACTTGCAAAAAAGGTTACGCAGCATCGATATAATACTGCTTCATTACTAATATGATACAACTGTTACGCTCTCACCACCGTTTCATTACAACTGGTTGATTTCTCAACGTAACAACACTGTCACTCAAAACGGTTATTACCGCAAACCGGGTTCAAATATACAAGTGGATGATACTATCCGACGAAAGTTGCAATTTTTTTGACTGAAGGGTAAGTCTTACCATCTTTTGACTTATTTAGATAATCCCGAACTTCTATATTACTTCTGGACATAAATCAACAGTCCTAATCGTTGAAGTGTTCATTGCATATCCGTGTTAAGTTGGTGGTTTGGACTTCACGGTTTTTCAGTCTAACTAAAGGTTTTGGTTTTTTTCATGCTTTCGATACTCAACTTTTGCAACTCCCGTACTGGGATCACGTTAATAAGCTTAATCAGAAACACCATATGAAACACCATAGTGTTGATTGCAGAAATGGCAACAAATGCAACATCTCAAGGTACTTGTGCTGCTGAAATACCCAAATCGAGCAGTGAAATGTCACCTCAGGTAAATTGTCGCGATTAATGCAAATAGGAAAAAGCAAGTCTTAAATTGATCGAAGAGCTATCTCTGTCGTTGGTAGCGAGCTTTGGATGTAGATAATAATATAAAGGAAAAAAAAGCTTTGTTTGAGACACGAAAGTGTATTCATAAAGCAATCAGAGCAGTTGTGCAGGTTTGACATTTGAAGTTGAGACTGAGTGCGGTGTTAAGAAATTTAATAAAATAATCAAAGAAGTGGAATGCATCTAGTAATAGTAGTGCTAGTTATTCACACAGTTCCTAGGAAACTTTTTTCTGTATTTCGAGATCGTTGCTGATGACCAGAAAAGAGTTAGGATCTAGAGTATGCCTGACCATTTACACTTTACGGCACTGAAATCCGGCTTCAGATATCTCGTAACCGTCGATGTTTCTTGCTGGAATTATTTTGAATTACTTTTCAGCAGCAACAACAACATCAAACGGCGACACCAACGCTGAACAATTTACTCCGTAAGTTCTAAGAATAGGTTAGATTCCGACTTCGAGGTTGAGAGGGACAATGTTCCAGAATTGTTGACTTATATTAACAGATTATGAATTACCAAAATTTCCATGAAGCATGGTAAAACCTACTTTGGATATTTGTACAGCTTCAGGAACAGATGGTGCTGTTACGCCTGGGACACCAGTGTACAACATAGTGCCGCAAGGCACACAACTTCAGAATGTACAACAGCAAATGCAAATACCACCACATATTCAACATATGCTGGTTCCACCGCAGCCTAGCTTCTCGTCTTCGGTTTGTTTTAATAGTTTTAGACGCATTTGTTCGAATATTTGTGTTTCACTTTATGGAAACCGAGTGAATCACCTAAAAACTTCGGTAACGTTGGAGAAGTATTTCAGAGCTTTTAAACAATTACTGAATTTTCATAACATGCATAGGTAGAAATTATGAGTTGGAGGTTCTGGAATGTTCTCCATGCATTTTGAGCAGGCTGCTCGAGAACTTACGGATTAAAACGTCCGATTAGCGCAAAAAAGCCGGTGTCAGTTTAAAAATTGAAATACCTTGTGAGACGATCCATCATTTCCATTTTTACAAAATACTGGATGTACAGTAGAC
>NW_018108476.1:0-826 GCF_000183805.2 Loa loa
TGATATAATTAGATAGGTATATCACAATGATACAATTAGATAGGTATATCACAATGATACAATTAGATAGGTATATCACAATGATATAATTAGATAGGTATATCACAATGATATAATTAGATAGGTATATCACAATGATATAATTAGATAGGTATATCACAATGATATAATTAGATAGGTGTAACTAAAAAATTCTCTCACACTATCCCAAGTGTTATTCTACACTCCAAATTTCACAGCAATTGAAAAATGGCAATATCGATGATGATAAAATGAAATGAATCAATCGGCGTAACCGTAATTTAGACTGTTGAAGAACATTTCTTTTTTTTTTTTAACAAATGATAACTGGTTGAATAACACAGAAATCTATCTTTCTTCCAAAAGGTTACCAAACGAAGGACAAATGAAAATGATTGTCATTTGCTATATCATTTTGTATAAAAATTACTCTTTTAAATTTAAAATATTTCTTATTCTAACAACATATGTAAAATGTACAATGGAATAGAATTGATCATTTAAATTAACTAAAAATATTAATATAAATTAGGATCGAATTAATATTTGATCAGTGTAAATTTAAAATTAATAAGATTATTACGATTAAATTTAAATAGGTATAATAGGACAAATGTGATTGTATTGATTATTTCAAATTTGGCTAAAATGTGAAATGTTTTTTTCGTCATCTGATTACCTGTCATTTTTATTGATTTGTGCATTTTATGTTATGAATTTTTGATGTATTTGCATGTTTTTCATTCTTTTTCATTTTTCTTCCTATGACATTACTATCATCTTCTGACATTTGCATTTTTTAATT
>NW_018108476.1:2134-4910 GCF_000183805.2 Loa loa
TTTTTTTTTGCAAAATTTGAAGTGTCTTACCATTGGATGTATGTTATGTATACAATTAATGGTAAGGCACTTCAAAAAAATATAATTTAATCTCAATTGGTTTTGACTAAGTATTATAATGATTTAAAAAAAAAAAAAAAAAAGAAGGAAAATGCATATTTTCCATCTATTTTTCATCTCATATAATTTTATTCATTTATTTCTCTCCACTTAATTTCATATATATATCCACTTTAAAATTTTTTTTCCTTGAATTTTTTTTTTTTTTTAAACGAAATAACATATTTAAATGAATAATTCCAGCAAATAATTTCATATCTTTCCTGAAATTTTTTCCATATATATAAAAAAAAAAGAACATTATGATCATTGGTCTAAAATATTCCAGTTTTTTTTTTCCTTTTTTGTTCACTTGCTTTTTTAAAATCTTGTTAAACTAAAATGAAAATTAAACACCGTTGAAGCAAAATAGCATATTATTAGACGAGAATTAACCTCATTCAATCCGTTGATTGGATCAAATTAATTACTGTAATCTAATCAGGTGATGATAATATTCAAATATGGCATTAAAATAAATCTTAAATAGGAAATGTTATTATTAAAATATTCTTGTTATCAAATCATCGTACACGAAAGATTTAATATTGTTGAAGGGTAATAATAATATCTGATCAATACAGATTCAACTTTCAATGAATCAATTTAAATTTAAAAAAAAAGAAAAAAAGGAACAGGGAAAGAAAAACAAATAAATTATGGAAATTTCTTATTTAAATGCAAATTATACTTTCATTAAAAGAGGTAATAATATCCAAATACTGCACTAAATAAGTCTTGAATAGAAAATATTACCATCAAAATATTCCTGACTTATGACATCATAAATGTACGTGCATAATTTTCACGCACGTTTTACAAATGTCTCACGTCAATTTCGATAACATATTCTTTAGCATTATTAGAAACTTATGATGTCATAAGTGTACGTGCACAATTTTCACGTATGCTTTACAAATGTCTCACGTCAATTTCAATGAATAGCAATGTTAGAAATTTATGAATGTTTTTTACAAGAGGCTAACTTTCAAATGTGAAAATTTCTGCAATACTGAAAAGCAAAAGAGAAATTGGATATTAAATATTTATTTTTTAAAATGTGGACATAATGATTCATAAAATGATGAAGTTACGATTAGTAATCTTTTTTTTTTTTATAAAAAGAATGAATCGCTGATTGAAATGGTAATTTTAAAGTATAATTTTTCTCTCTCTCTCTTTCTCTCTTTTACTTTTAAACAGCTTGTTGTTTGATGCATTAGTGTCATTTGTACTTTTTATTGTTTTACCTAAATTTCAAAATTTTATAGCAAAATATAAATTAAACAGGTTATTATAAGAAACTTTTTGGCTTATTTTATTGTAAATTAACGTTTAACTTTACTTCCATTCAGTTAATTATTCGTTATTAAATTTTTTTCCACTTTTCAATAATTCTTTATTCTGTTTTTATCTTTTCCCAATATTTAATTTTAAGATTTACATGCCAATAAATCTTTTCTTCAAATAAACAACGGCTTTTTGTTTAATTCAATTAAGAGGTACAAAATGTAGTGAATCATTAAGCATATAAGCTGAAGAACAATATGTAATTCATGTATTTCGAATTCGATTCAATTCTGGTAGACTTTGTAATAGATAATTTTTTTTCTTTTTTTTTGTATATATATTATATTCATGAGTTTGAATTTAGCTCTGATAGTTTTTATAAATAAATGAGATAATTTTTTGATAAATTAAATATCTAGTTGATAAATGATATCATATTATTTGCTATATTATCTCTTCATTTAGTGATAATATTACTTCAATTTCATTTATCTTTTCCATTTTATTTATCACTTCTTTTGCTTGTACAATGTTAATTCAATATGTGTAAAAAGATATAACTAGAAAGTTATCATTGAAATAAATGTAGAAGAAGTGACGATATTGAGAGATAATGAAATTTATGTTGTCACATTTTATTAAAAAAAAAGTAACTTAGATATGTAAGCAAAACAGAATTTGATGTTATAAATGTTAAATAATGAATTTTCAATTTTTCAAAATATCAATTCTTTTTTTTGTGGCGCAATTTATATGTTAGCTATCAAAATGCGCCAAAAATTATGTTTTACTTTAAACAATTCCATAAATTGTAACTTTTACTTGTGAATACTATATATAAATGTAAATGTATAATTCACTTAATTACATTGCAATTATCTTCTTAAAATGAGAAAACATTTGTGTGAATTGTAAAAAAAAAAAAAAAAAAAATAAAAAGATTAGACAATGTTGGTTTGTTTAGTCCCAATAGATTTAAAATTTATGCTTTCCATTTCCTTTCTGAAATCTGAAAAAAAAAAGGCAAAGCAACGAAATGAATTTACGAAGATTTAAAAATGAACGCTATATCGAATAAAATCGAAAGTACTAGTTGGAAAGCAAACGATAAACTTAATGATATTTTAGGATCGATAAATAGATGCCTTACTTGTTTATAGCATCCATATTGTCGCCTATGTAAGAAATGATAAATATAAGAAGTGAAAATGATCGATTAGCAAGCAAAATTGTTTTGTTAAAAATGAAAAATTGATCAATATTCTTGTGGTCATTCTTGTGGTCATTTGAGTTAGATGGAAAATGAATGAGATAGGAATGAATGTTAATAATGTTAATATAATACATTAAATTATTTATCATTTCATTTTCTTTCCTTCTTTCTTCT
>NW_018108476.1:5345-7354 GCF_000183805.2 Loa loa
TGATACTTTTCATTTATCAACAATTAGCATATAATTATACATATATGTATGCATATAGAGATATTTAAAACAATTAAAAACATTTAAAACATAAAAAAAACATTTAAAACATAAAAAACATTTAAAACATAAAAAGAATTTTTTATAAAAATAAAAAGAATTTAAAACATTTAAAACATAAATAAAAAAACACATAAATAATTTAAAACACATAAATAATTTTTATAAAAATAAAAAGAATTTAAAACATTTAAAACATAAAAAGAATTTTTTAACTTGAAATTCACATCTGAAATTTTAATTCTTTTTTTTTAAATGATAAAATGATTCAAAAGAGGACAAAAGCGCCTTCAATTTCATTTTAAAACTTTTCCATCCTATACTTTTGCTATTCATTGTTGAAAAAGCAAAAAGATTTTTAAATTTCCATAAATTTGTATTAAAAATAATGATGGAAATTGTAAAAGATAAGGTTAAATTTCAAAAAAATTATTAAATTTAGATGAAAGAAATTACCAAAGTTAATTTGTCCTATCAATTAATGACCAATAAAGTGTGCAGCATTTTCCTATGCTATGGTCACTCAAACTGGACGATGAAAAAATTGCAAAAATTGACCGGATTGATTGTGAATCGGAATTATTCCAATTTAAAATTGTCAGACATACTCTTATTTTCAATCAATCATCAACATTCCATTACTTAAACATGAACAAATAGAATTTTTATGATGCAATTTTATTGAATGATTTTTTTATTAGTGAAAAGCTTTTATGTCTTAACTCAAGCATAAAAAAACATTTTCCGCCTATTTTTTTTTTATGTTTTCCCAAAATTCTTAACATTTAAAAGTTTTTGCATTTTACCTGATATTATGGTTTATTTGAATTTTTAAAATTTATTAGAATTGACATGAAATTTTACTTACCTTTCGTAAAGCATAAATTACAAAAGTTAATTAATTTTTACAAATTTTCATTTAATAAAAATATGCAAAGGAAAAAGAGAGAAAATTTCGTGACGTATTTGTAAGTGATGTAATATTTTGCGCTCATTTGACACTAATTAATTAAGTTTAACATCTATTGATGAAATACACATATAGTGTTGTATGTATTAGCATAATGTTAACGATTGCGATTTTAATTTAAAACGCTATTTTATTTTTTTTTTTTTTTTTTAAACATTTGTACTTTACGCTGTTATGGTATACGTTCTAAGACATTGATGACATTTTAATTTTACACCTGAACAGGTCATCAAGCAAAGATCATTTGAATTACATGTTAAAGTAATATTTCGTAATGTCTGTATCATGTTTAAGAATACTGTAAATCAACGATTTAATATTGATTGATTTATATCAAACATTAATAAAATCATTTTTATTTTTTAATTAATCTTAAAAATTTTTGAATTAATTAATTCTTAACAATCAATTCATTTGTATTCGTTGAAAAAAAAAAAACTATTCCTGTTCAGTTGATTATCAACGCATTCCGTCCGTATTCGTCGTCTACTTTGTGTCCTTTTAACACATTTTTAAACTGAATGGTGTCAATTGACATCATTTAGGATTTAAAGGATTGGATTATCGTGATATTATTAGGGTTTAAAGTGTCAAATCAATTAACATATTCATCTTAAATTACATTTCAGAAGGGATAAATGTAATTTTAAAAAAATATAAAATTAATTTTAGATTATAATTAAAATTAAAATTTTCTATTTTATAAATTTTAGGAAAATTTTTTTTTTTTTTTTTAAACTATATGTGAAAATTTTTTAAAATTATATATGTTTTAGGAGAAAAGCGGAAATGTCACATTCTTTAATTTTATCATTTTTGGCAAATTTTTGCAAAAATATTCAAATACGACGAGGTGAGGAGGAAGAAGCTTAAGGCAATTTTCTGAATTATGATGAGTCTATTTTTCGTCATCATTCCATTTGACAAATCCTATCCCATTAAAACAATCTCTCTCTCTCCCTCTCTCTCTCTTTCTCCC
>NW_018108476.1:7890-11432 GCF_000183805.2 Loa loa
TAAACTAATACTCTCTCTCTCCTCCTCTCTCTCTTCTCTCCTCCTCTCTCTCTCTCTCTCTCTACTATTTACCCTCATATTCTTTAAACATTTCTCTTTTTGGAATAGAACATAATTCCAATGAATAATGAAGTTGCTATTGCTAGTGATGTTTCATCTCCTCCCTCTTCTCTTCTTGCCTTTTCCATACTTTTTGCGTATAATTTTATCTTCTTCAATAATCCATCAAAAATCTTACTAATAAAAGAGAGAGAGAGAGAGAGAGGGAAAGAGAAAGAGAGAGAGAGAGAGAGAGAATATTTTTATAGATTTGGATTAGTTAGAATCTCAAAAATTTATTCACCTTTAGCATCGCTAAATTTTTTTTTTTTTCACATTAACTTATAGTATTATCAGAAAAAGGGAAGTGAATGGTTTTTTTTTTTTTAAAAATTAAAAAATAAAAATATTTTTGAATTTCTTTTTTTTTTTATCCAAAAAAATGAAATTATGCTAATAGTAAAAGATGAAATGTAAAGATTTAAATTTATAGCAATTAAAATGAATGATTTAATAGAAGAATTAATAATAAAGATAAATCATTTCGTTAATGCTATTATTAGCATCAATTAATTAGTTATTGCTAATTGGTCATAATTATTGTAATTAGACATTAATTCGTTATTAATTATTATTGTCTAATAGTTATTATTAGCATCAAATTAAAATTATGGCATAAATGATGAAATTGCTATTTTATCTATACTATTCTCAGATTCTTCTCGATTTAATTTATATCCATATGTATGATAAGAGATAATCTTAAAGATATATCTTATAATTTTTTTTTTTTGTTATAAAACAATAATTTAAGTTTCTTGTTTATCCTAAACAACAACATAATATTCAATTCATCCGATCTTACTTCATTATCATAATCACATATCGATTATCATAACCATATATTGATTATCTTAATCATATATTGATTATCTTAACTACATATCTTTATTTTAATTTCATATTGATTATCATAATCACATATTGATCATTATAATCACATGCTGATTATCATAATCACATATCGATTATCATAGCCATATATTGATTACCTTAATGATTATTTTAAAATTGATTATCTTAATCATATATTGATTATCTTAATTACATATCGATTATTTTAATTTCATATTGATTATCATCACCAACATATTGATCATTATAATCACATATTGGTTATCTTAATCATATATTGATTATCTTAATCACATATTGATAAGCAATTAAACAACCGTGTCACTGAACCAAATATCAATGATGATTTGTATATCGATTTTTTCAAAAATATTTTCCATTTCTCTTCCAATTAGCATTATATCACATCCATTTTTTGTTCATTATTGCAATTTAGGAAATTTTAATTTGATGTTTGATTTTTGATCTGTTGCTTAATTTATCCTTTCAATGAAAGTAACTCTTTCTTTCTTTCATTGAAATAAAATTTTAATTTGATATATAAACAAATTTGAGTAATGTGAGAAAAAACTACCTCTTCTCTTAATTCATTTGTTGCATTTCATTTTTCTTTTTCTTTCCTTTTTTTTCTTCTTTGTAACCATTAAATGATATCGAATAATTAAATTCGATACCGAATGATTAAATTTTAATATATAAAATACATAATAATTTGCAAATATTGATTTGAAAAGTTAAATAATTGGTGGAAATTTATAACTTAAATATAAAACTTTTAATGGTTAGAATTAGAGAAAATTGTTAAAAGTTGAAAGGAGGAGCGAAAGGAAATGAATGACTGGTGATGATATGATATGTGTCTGTTTAGTTTAATATGGCTGATCGGAATGTACATTTATCGATTTATTCTTTTATTCTGACAAATTTTCTGATAGTAATAATTTGTTTGTAACAAATTAGGAAAATTTTAATTTTTAACTTTTTCATTGTACTTGTAGAAATATTAATTTGAATTTAGTTTTGTATTTTTTTTTTTTGGAAAATTTAAATAACTTTAATAGGGATAACAATTATTTAATTAGCTTTTAGGGATAACAGTATTTGATCGTATCATTTATGCTTAGCCTCTGTTGATCTTTTTATTAATTAGTTTTAAAGATAGCAATATTTGATCGTATCATTTATGATTAGCCTCTGTTGATCTTTATTAATTAGCTTTTAGGGATAGCAGTATTTGATCGTATCATTTATGATTCGCCTCTGTTGTTCTTTATAACAAATCAGTTGTTTGATTAAAAATATTATTTCTGGTTAATTAATGGATCAGGATTTGGAAAATGAATAAAGATGGAAATGTAATGAAAACATTAGCATAAGTTAAAAAGGAGCATTGTTTACTTATCATATCAAATCCTATGTATATCTCTCGAGATTTCTAAATTCTTAATTCAAAACATGAATTTTAAAAGGATGATATTTAGTTGAACATTTTTGAATAACTAATATTACTTTTTTCCTACAACATGATCTACTTTTTCCTTTCATACCTATGATTTTTGATTAATTTTTAGATTATTTGCATGAATTCAATCAATCAAAATATTTCTGGCAATAATTAATATTTGTTGTTTCAAATTAGTAAAATTTCTCTGATAAGAAATTTAATTTCAGATGGTATCTTTGAAGCAAGAATTCGAATTTTACGATTATTTTGGACCAGTTGTTGTGATATCATTATTTGCTATCACAATACTGTTAATTTCATTTTTCATCCTCAATTTCTTTTTTATTTCCAAGTACGATGAACCAACCGTTTTCGAACGAGTATGTTAATCATACTATAAATATTTCAATTATTACAATAATAAGTATCATCACATAGCATCAGTGCATAATTCCTGCTACCGTAACTTTCATCGAATTATTTTTCCGTTCAAAATCCAATTATCTATTATCATAAAATTTACAGAATTATTTAATATCTGGGTTAAAATTTCAAAAAATTTAAACAAAAAAGATGACTAATTGTTCACTGTATCAATAATATATGCAAATTCCAGTATCTTTAGTCATAATTAGCAATTAGTAATTTTTTCTTTTTACTTAAATTAATTTAATGCTTCTTTGTAACATTTTTATATTTCAGATTGCCTCGAAACACAATCTAAGACTTGGACCGCACAGTGTGAAAACTGTAATAAGTCGTAAGCAACGATATATGAAAGATAGTAATAGCGGTGATCCGGATGGATCAGTTCATGAACCTCGAAAAGTTGTATTCACAAAAGGACCGGAACCTGAAGTGCATATCAACTCTGCCTAATTCAGTAAAAAAAAAAAAAAATCCATTCTTCAGCTTACATATTGGAAACACTTACGGTTAATTTAAAAAAAAAACACTTATGGCTAGTGCTATTTGCAAGTTTATACAGACGTGTACTTGTCTTTTGTGGTATGAAGTGTTTCTTCTTTTTCCTGCTTCATTTTTTGTTGCAATAATGAATTTAAAAAAAAAAAAAAGAATTAAAATTTTAATACAAGAGTTATTTCAATTTCAAAATTTTATTTTACCTTAATTTCGTAATGTT
>NW_018108476.1:12065-12668 GCF_000183805.2 Loa loa
TTTGTTTTGTTTTTTTTTTTTTTTTTTTTTGTAGAAAATCTTATAAATTTTCATTAGTTGCTGTCGTATTTTTCTATTTACAAACGATTTCAACGTACAAATTAATTATTTGTAAGGAAGATTAAAGTATGAATATATCGAAATTTCTAAAATATTCTTTTCGTATAACATGAAAATTAAATTGTCACTGCAATTACATATGCTGCATGCATAGATATCATCAATGTGAAATTGCAAAGTATTCATACATTTTGCAATTCCAGATCGAGTAATTGTTGCTAGTTAAGACATTGTTTATATACTTTCTGCATTCCATATTATCCCATTATTTTATCATATTTACACGCTTCTCTCAGTATCCATCCTAAAATCAGGTATACGATGCATCTGTAACAATTCTTTTAAAACAACTGAACAAAGTTGACAGTTTTGATAACTGCAATTTTTTACAAAGATTCGCAGTCACATGCAGCATGCAATGATTGCAGTTCACATTCTCCCTATTTTCCAACTTCATGTTTACATTTTGTGCACCTCATTATTATTACTATTATTATTATTATTATTATTATTTATTATTTATTATTATTATTATTATTATTA
>NW_018108476.1:12747-22819 GCF_000183805.2 Loa loa
TATTATTATTATTATTATATTATTATTATTATTATTATTATTATTATTATTATTTATTATTATTATTATTATTATTATTATTATTATTATTATTATTATTATTATTATTATTATTATTATTATTATTATTATTATTATTATTATTATTATTATTATTATTATTATTATTATTATTATTGCTTTCCAACACGCAATTGATGCAAAATTCATTTGAAGCATGCTATAGCACTTTGCAAAAGTTTTTAAGCGATCTGTTAAGAATTCATCTCTACTTGTATTAAAATTTTAAAATGGATGTATTGTTTTTTGAAAAATTACTACTATTATTACTATTACTATAATTCATGACGAGTAGGAAAATCCGTCCTCTTTATGACTTATAGATTAAACTGCACTTTTTAAAAGAGATTTTCCATGAATCTGCTATATTTAGAGATTTTATTCCCCGTATAATTACTATTTATTGTACATGTATAATACATGTATATATTGTGATGCTCATCTCATGTAGGTATTTAGCTAACTTATCTTTTTTCTAACTTACGTACGACTAATTTATGTATGACGCTGTTTCGATCTTTTGCTTTTCGAAGTAATAAAATTCGTATACATTATTATTTGATCAATTGATGCTTATGGCAAAAATGCGCAACTCTAAAAATCATTCCACCACTCTCCGTTAGATCATTTTACACGCAATATACTCAGTAAATGCTGAAAGTATTTCGGTATTAAAGAAAGCGACAAACGACAATGACTGGAAAATATTCATTCCTTCCAAACTTCCTAGCAAAATTCCAAATCTCGAATTCTCCATTTTTCAGTTGTTAACTGAAACTTGCGAACAAAATTTGCACTGCTCTGGATAACAAGAGCTGCAGATATCAGAGTTTCGTACAAGGTAGATTATTTAGTGCCATTCTGTTATAGGTATCAATTAAGATATCGCAAAATTAAATTAGATTAGGTGTGGCATTCCATAGTTTAAATTTACCATCAGACTTGAAAAAAAAAACTTTCAGCTAACGAACTAATGAAATTCTAAATTATCTACTTGCTCATGGCACCAAAAAAACTTATCCTTCTACGAGCATCTAAAATCCTGGAAAGCAAGGAGAGCTGAATTTTAGTTCGGGCAATTGAAATATATCCAGAATTCCTTGGCGAAATACTGAAGTCGTTTGTAAAAATAGTATTTTTACTGAAATCATTTATGAAAACTAAACATTATCCCTGCAAATAACGGTATGAAAGAATTGTGATAAATTGGATATCTTTTCCATACATTCGACGATGAAGTGATTAGTGTTAACG
This sequence comes from Loa loa, assembly GCF_000183805.2. Taxonomy (NCBI): domain Eukaryota; kingdom Metazoa; phylum Nematoda; class Chromadorea; order Rhabditida; family Onchocercidae; genus Loa; species Loa loa. Next base: position 14,062 of record NW_018108476.1, read on the forward strand.
CAGTGTTATATCATAACAGTAGTTATTCCGATTACGTTTGGCTGACTGTGTTGACGACTGACAATTGTAGAGCGACTGATAATTGGTAATTAAGCCAATTCACGTTTCTTAACAGTGATTTGTAGAATACGAAGTGAATGCGGATTGTAATGCTTCGTTAAATTATTTACAAATATCATCGATCCATTCTTTAACAAATTTCTATGTTGCAAAGTAACTAGATATAAAGAAGAAAGTTAGGAAACTTTGTGGAAAATAATAATCAAAACTCTGACCATAAATGGATATCGGGAATATGTCGTAGATATCGTGGATAACCTGCTATTTATGTTGACAACTCATTGACACCTCGGTGACATCTCAACTCCTACACAAACACATCACTCCCAACAATTCATCAAAAGTTAATATTCTTCAACATCACTGAACAATCGCTACAAATTGATAATCATAAATGCAAGCTTTCTTATTGCTGAATTGATTTGCACCTTTTCATGATGTCGCGGAAATATGGGATCCGGGATGTTACAGTATGCAGCATTACCCCGTCCCGTAATGAAATCTCCCGGAAGGGAATCCATCCGGTTCCATCGGTCCCTGCAATGGAATTACGCAAGTTGAAACCGAATTTAATGACATACGGCCCGATTATATTTAGCACATATCCTTTATGACTATCTTCTTGTTTCAAGTACGTAGAATGGTTGATGATGTTGTGGAGTTTATTTGTTTGAATGAGAATTATATGGATGAAAAGCTAAAGGAGAATAGTTCTGTTAGCGAAGAGGTTACAGAGCTTGATAAGACTGATAAGGATGAGAATTATTTGCATCCTCTTTCCGATCTACCGAATCATAGTAATGGTGTTATCATTCAAGAGTGTCGTCTCAGTTTCATTGTGTTTGGATATATCAGGCTATTAATCATTACAATACTCGTATTTCTTTCCTTGGGGACCAATTTTCCTTTTTCTTTTTTTTCCCCTTTTTTTTAATCCTGAGGCTTTTTGCGATTGTCGCAGATTGCTTTGAAATAGGCGTCTAGAAGCAGATTGTTATCTAAGATCATTGTCATCAATAGTTAAACTGGGAATTATTTGTTAGCATGCTTCTAGAATTCAGTAATTTAGTGTCATTGCTGCTTCTTCTCAGGGATTAATCTCTCAGTAGTTTTGTTTTTTCTTCCCTGATTTATTCGTCGCATTAGTTTGTCAGAGTTTAGAAAACAAACATATTTCGATTTGCAATTTAATGTTTTTAATATTTTGTAGTTTACAAGGGATACAGCTTCTGAATCAAAATGTTCGGATCATCTATTGGATTGATAGGTGCTCGATTATGCCGAAAACGTTGCCAACGATATCTTACATCAAAACAATTAATGTACGAAAAGTATGGACATCCACCAGATGTAAAAATTCTTTTATGTTATAAAAGATATTTCAAATATAATCCTTTGTTTTTCATTTATTCAAGTCCAAATAGATAGAATTGTTGGCCTTCCATACAATCTAAGCAACGGATTTTGGTTATATTATTATATTATCAGGCGATGTTTATTGCCATCACATTTTTGGGCGGTGTTTGATTCATAGCGATAAGTTTAGCAGAGAAACCATCGGAAAAAAAAAATTTGACTGTTCCAGACGAAATTCAGGAATGTATGTCATTATAAAAAAAAAATTCTTGCTTTCAAAAATGAAATCCCAAATTTGCTGTCAGGTGTTGAATTTAATAACAAAAGAAGTGGGAAAAGTTGGTGCTGGTGAGGTACGAGTACGTTGGATGGGTGCACCTATCAATCCAGCGGATATAAATCAAGTGCAAGGAGTTTATCCATCAAAACGGCCATTACCTGCTGTTGGTGGAATAGAAGGATTTGGCGAGGTTGAAGAAGTAATTTTGACGAAACGATGCGTTTTTTTTCCGAACAATAATTTCGCTTCCTTTCATCTCTCTTTTACATCCGTAACTTTCATGATTTTTAAATTTACAGCAAGATGCACTTTTTTTTTCTCGATAAATTTTGTTCACAGTAGGTTGGAAGTGAGGTAACGACTTTGCGTACCGGTGATTGGGTTGTGCCAGGTCTTTCAGTTGGTGGTAGTTGGAGGACACTTGGGAAACACTGCGAAAGAGATCTTTTTAAAATCGCAAACGATTTACCGTTCGACTCAGCAGCTACACTTCAGGTTACTTCTGCTTTCTTGTATTTGAGATGGTTTCGATTATGTTTTGATTGGAATCTTAAGAGAAAATATTTTTAAATTATTCGCTAGTAATTTTTCTTTTTTACTTTTCGGATATACGGATATGCATCCTTACAACGTCTTCAAACGTTGTATTCGAATTAGGCCATTGTCGATCTTTTTTATACATCCAAAAGAGAGTATGTTATTTGTAGGTTAATCCTCCGACAGCCTACAGAATGTTGAAAGACTTTGTGAATTTGAAACCCGGTGATTTAGTTGTCCAAAATGGTGCAAATTCGAATGTCGGTCGTTATGTAATACAGGTGAAATTCTTATTCCGGCAATTCGGATTATATGTCGAAACAGAATATCTTATGATTTATAAGTACAAGAAAAAACATCTAATAATAAACCTTAATTTCTTGTTTCCTGTGAATTCTTTTTACTTGTATTAAAGTCCAGTTGTGCAAATTATGGAATATCCGAACTGTAAATGTTGTACGTAATCGTGACAATATTGATGCACTTGTTCGAGAATTGAAACAAATTGGTGCCGATGAAGTGTTCACGGAGGAAGAAATGCCGAAAGAATCGAGGGATAAAGTGAGTTTTATTTCACCTTATTTTACCACCATAAATGGATTTCGATGGCAATATTTCCTAAATTGTAAACATAGTGCGTGGTTTTTAAAGAATAAATATTTCTGTGTTAGTTATCTGACTAGTAAAAATAATCTCATTTCTAATTTATCAAGGTTTAGTTGCACTAGCATTTTGATTCGCTTGTACTGCCTGCTTGTGATGAATATGATGTTGCGATGCTTCTAAGCTCAATGTCGAATTTCAATAGATTTTGAATATAATTACAAGTTACCCGATATTTTTTGATTATCGGTAACAGCGACGACATAGATAATTTCCAGATATGCTAAAATACTTATTACTATGATGGGCTATTACTAGGATAAGTTTTAAAAAAACCAACCAATTGGGTATCTCTAGTTTTCTAATTCTTATTTTATTACTCCACATTTCCAGTTCTTGGAGTCTTTAGGACTGGAAGTATGGAGTAATTAAATAAGGATTTGGAAATTTTATGGTTTCTAAATTTCATTTACTTAAAATTGTTTTATTTGTTGTCTGAGTTTGCAGGCTAAAAATGCTCAGTTAGCGCTGAATTGTGTCGGTGGTCGGAGTGCATTGATGTTATCAACTTGTCTTTCCAGTAAAGGAGTAATGGTTACTTACGGTGGAATGAGCAAGAAGCCTATTGAGGCATGAAATTTTCTACATTTCTACATTAATTTAAGCCAGTAATTGAACTGAAATTGTTAAAAATATGTTTCATAATTTTCTAATTTTTTTGATGAGAAGTCATTGTTAATTTTAGATCCCAACTGGATCACTCATATTTAAAGATATTAAATTGGTGGGTTTTTGGATTTCTCAGTGGTACGCAACTCGAAGCAGCAAAAAGGTTCTTAATCCATATCCTAATTTTCACACTTATCTTCATGCTCATGTAACGTGTTTTTCATTTCTACAAATCTTTCTTCGTTATGTCATTGCATACAAATATAATGTCGGAATTCGTCAGTACAAATACCGTCGGTTTTGAAGTACTGACTCATTTGTTATTATGCAATGCTTAGGACTTAAGCAGTTTAAATTTCGTGGTATGGTTTTGATTTTATATAATTTTAATGTTCTATTTAAAATGTGGCTTAAATGCGCAAGATGCGTATTTTAATACAAATGCATTTAGTAACGAAATATTAGTTTATTTATAAGAAATGGCTGTTTTTTAAAACCTTTAATTGAAATAGAGCTTCTCTCACTTACACCTCCCTTATTTATATGCGTTTGTTCTTTAACCTTTATTTTATTGAACAGATAGATTTACATCGTACCATAAACTGAATTATACAAATTCCATATTTCAGCACAGGCAGATATTATTGATCCTATGAGAAATTCGAATTAGTAAATGAAATGTTACCAGTATATCTTGTTATAACATTGTTTTTTTCTTAATTTACAATCACTCATTCTAGGATCGCGATGCAATGTTTGAAGAACTGCAGGACTTAATAAAACATGGAAAACTTCATCCACCAAAAGTCAGTAAAGTGAAGTTTGAAGATTGGAAAACAGCAATCACTAATGCGATGAATTCATCAGGGACAAAGCAGCTTTTTGTTATGCAATAGGTTGTTAACCATTATTTCATTAAGTTTTCGTTGTTTTTCTGTTTCATTCACAAGTCCCTTTCTTTCTTAGTTTTTTCTGCATTTTATTGTTCTACATTTTTGAAGTTGGAAACTTCACGAGTTCTTTAACATTGTGTGCATTATAGGGGGTGGGGAGAAGGGTGTCTCTGGCACTTCTCTTTAGGATTTTCGATAATCCTTTCATCCGTAAACATCATACTGACTTACATGAAGCGAATGTTAGATTACTATAACTTTCTCATTTTAAAAACCTCTTATTCTTGAAAAACAATTATACATCGGAAAACAATCGTTGACGATGGGCAGTCAAAAGAGGAAAGGATAAGAACGAGTTAAATGATCAAAATAAGCTCAGTCCTGCATTTGATATCAAGTCTTAGATTGCCTAGATGTATTTTGATGACAAACAGTCATAACTTAGAATGGTTTAAATAGCTAGTAGGATGTAGTCTAAATCTTTTCAAAATTGTCGATGATTTATTCAGAAATATTATTATGAATAAGATTTATGTGGAGGAGAGGGGAATATAAGATTTCCGGATTGTTTGATTTTTTTGTCATGGAGAGAAATTGAGGACTAATTTTCAAACAAAAAGGAAGTTTATGCAGAATTTGAGATTTTCATAGCTTCGTTCTTATGCCTAACGATAAATTTATGTTTTAAGACATTTCATGAATAAAAATTTCGATTTTGCTTCATCAACATAAAAATTTCAAAGCAGCTGCGAAGTTTTTTTATCTTTACTTGTTTATGTAGGAATCCGTAATATATTTTAAAATTTTGCAAAATTTCAAAAGTTTCATTTTCTTCTGATGAGAGCATTTCCGACGTTGAAAGCACATTTCATACTTGCATTTAAAAACAGCGGAAACATTTATTACTGTTGGTTTTGTGACAATGATAAGTTAGAAGAATAACATTATTCAAAAAATATTGTTAATGAACGGCAACAACAGTGATAAATATTAACTGATCACAAATTTGAAGCCAAATATTTAGAACCTTTTGGTTCTGTGCTATTCCAAAACATCCCTAAATGATTTTTCTGAATGATATCTTGATGCTAGCATTATCATTTTTATCATTCTAACTTCACAGAAAAATTATTGCAGAATGGGAAAATTTTTTCACTTCCTGCAATTTAGACAAGGTAAATAAAAAAAAGGAAAAAAAACTGTTGTTGCTGATAATAATTAATGGATATATTTGGTATAAAATGGGTGAAAGCACATGAAGTAGGTAATGGAATGCATTGGTTTGATATTGCAAAAAAACAAAAAATCTTTGGCCTAAAATATATTATGAAATTGAAAAAAGAATGTATCACAGATTTCTTTGTATGGATAAATTTTGGCGTTGAATTAACACTCGAATAAGATCCTGAAATATAGTAAAGAATAAATTCATACCTTATGCAAGTAAGTAATTTCCATTGCGAAAAATATCTGCTCCTAATACTCTTACACTTGCACTTACATGTGAAGTTATGATTTTTGCTTGAAGCACAAATAAAAGGAAATAACTAAAATTATCAATTACTTCATTTTGTAGACTATTAATTAATGCGTTATTCATAAAAGGTTTAAATCTTTGCAAAGGTATAAGGTATATTCAGAATTAAATATTTTTCAATAATTTGCATGTTTCAATCATTCCTGCTGCTTAATTAACAGTACTGTTCGGAAATCTGGAATTCTTTCCGTTTACACCCGTGTCATAGATGTACTCAGATGATCTGATATTTTAGGAGAAATTACCTGAATAGTAGGTGCAGTAATAATAAAACCATCATTTTCAGCGCAATGCAAGCTAAGAGATCGTAACGCTGGCATACGTAACAACAATTTGGCAAAGCGTTGAGTTTGTTCCGGATGATGTTGTCGACAGTAATCCTCCAAGCATACCATCACTTTATCACGTAATGATTCCACTACTGAGACATTCCGTAATCCGCTAACACCTATTAAAAATTTCATTTTATCTCAATTATCAGTAATTTCTTGAATATATCACGGAATTTAGCATTCATTTCGCTGATTCAAATTTTGTTAAAATTCAAAATTTATACTGAAACTTATCTATTTCATTACTTCTGTAATATTTTACTTTTCTTTTTCTAAACAAATTTACTTGGATTATAAAGAATAGCACATCGCAAGGCAGCAATTTCCATTCGATCAACATCTAAATCTTTCAATCGAATTGTAAGCTCATTAATAATACGATCAAAAATAATCCGGCAACCCAGAATTTCCGCATCATTCCGTTCCATTACACGTTCCGGCCATAATAATAATTTATTTATTGTGGAACGATAAGCTATATCCGCAAGGATCACTTCATGCCATCCTAAAAAGATCATTAAACTAATATCCAAATTTCAAACAGCCAAGAACTAAGCAAACGTTCCGGTAATGGTTGAGCAGTATTGACGAGACAGATCAACTGTAGTAACCTTTACTGACTTCTTTTAGTTGATGATTATTTGTGTAATGCAAGAAGTTCGGTCGAATTAGGTATTCATTTCATATCGTAATACAAAAGCATTTACAGATATCACATATGCTAAATGGTCATCCTTAGGAGATCATATCCTTTCATCACAAAATGACCATCATTTAATTTTAATCATTATATGACTATTCCTTTAGGATTATCTTGTTAGATTTTACAGTATTTCTTTTTTTTTCATCAACAAATGACAGGAGCAAAAATTAAAGATCAAAAACACAAAGATCAAAGCTTTTCACATATAATTTATGATTTTATTGTAGTGTATGTATTATAGCACTATAGATATTTCCTCAAAAATTCAACATAATTCATTCCTAAATTTACATGAAGAAAAAAAGATAGAGAAATAAACAAACCAAATCTTATCAATCGAGCTTGATCTTCCACCAAAATTTCATTGAATGATGGCAACATCAAAGCCCATTCAACTATACGTATCATTTGCCATTCCAATGATTCATAACTATTAATATCATTTGATTCGATCTAAAAGAAAAAAAAAAACCTTCTGAATCTTCTAATATTAAATATAATCTTTTGATAAGCTGATATTAACACTAGAGCATATTACTTTATCAAAAAGGTTTATTTGACAAATTAAAAACAAAATTAAATTATATAATCAAAGTAAACTTTTTATTTCTTCATTATCAACTCTCCAAATTGTTTGAAAAGTAAAGCAAAAGAATAAGACAAAAATTCAGGAATCATCAAAAAGATCTCAATCAATTTTGCATAATATGTAAATTATTTTGAAATAAAAAATTTTAAAAATCCAAATGTTGTAAGTAAAGCATTAATTGGCTGTTCATTTATTGCCCAACATCATACACTAATGAAAACAGGTCATTATTACCATTAAAATGACCTAAGGCAAGGTCAAATCCATTATCACTTATATTCAAAGTTTCGAAGAAATTACAATCAAACTGATTCAATTTTCTGGTTATATTCTGAAACAGACTTACTATCCTACCATCAAATTGTTCTAATTATCATTTCTAACAATAACAATTAAAACATAAAAACATCTGATGAAAGGATAAAGTGGAAAAAAATGGGATAGACAATTGCGCCTTAAAAGACTCTTAATAAGCAACATTTAATTTACACTGTTATGTCACTTGAAACAAAAAAAAAGGAAAAAAAGAATTAAATCAGATATTCGAATAAGTTTTGTTCGATTTAAATGATTTTTTTAAATTAAATTTAAATTAGTTGAAAGAAATTTGAAAGAAAAGGAAGAAAAAGAAAGGATCAAAAGTCAAGAGTTCAGTCAACTTGCGCAACTAACTAAGAAAGTATAATGAAAGGATAGGACTCTAAAAGACATTGATGGATCATCCATTCATTTTAGCAACAAATATGTAAATTACGAAGAATTATTTAATATCAAATTACTATTCCTTTTTGGGATATAAAAATGAAAGCAATTAACTGGAATTAAAGAACCAACTAATTAATTAAAAAGTTGGTTGAAAAGTTAATCAGGAATTGCTATAAAAATCATTACAAATTGATTTATCATTCCAGTATTACCTGAAAAAAACAAACAAACAAACAAACAAATTGGAAGAAGAAAATACCTTAATATTACTAAAAAGTACTTCTGAAGCTTCTTCAGCTGCAGCAATCCTCTGAAGTTGAATCTCAAGACCACCATAAGTACTCGTACTTTCCGCTTCCATTTGACTTGTGATGATATGCCGATGTCCACTACTACTTAACACTTTGGTTATATCCGCTCTCGAACTTTGCCTTTCTTCTTGAACCGCTATAACCAAACATTTATTTATTTTTTTGCCAAATTTCAATCAATTT
>NW_018108476.1:23124-26141 GCF_000183805.2 Loa loa
AATTTTAGTAAATTTAAAACTAAAATTAGATAATTAAAAATAAAAAAAAAAAGAATGAAAAAAGATTTATGCAAATGAAAATTCGTTGAAATTTTGATGAAATTTCAAAAATATTATTTATTCAACAATTTCATTTCATTTATTAACATTCAATGTGCATTTACTATCGTATCATTTCATTTTTATGCTTCAATTATTGTCTACAAACTTAGTGATAAATATGTCAAAAAAAAAAAAGAACAAGCCAAACTGAAATGATACTGAAATAAATTTTATTCAATTTCAAAATACATTAAAATTTTGCAAAAACTATTTTGTATTACGAAAAAAAAGAAAAGGATTGTAAGTGAAAATTTGCAAAAATGAAATTTACAAAAAAAGTAAAATTAAGATAAAAAGAATATGCAAATTCGTATAAATCAAAAGTGAAATTTTAATTTCAATTAATTGTATTAGCTTTTAATAAAAAGTAATATTGTTGAAATTTCAGGTAAGCAAAGAAAAATGCTTTACTCCAATTTTTAAGTATTGGTAAATACTTTTTACAAAAATTTAAAAGAGATGAATTATGCACATTTACCTGTACACCCCATAATGTTTGCCGGATGCACGATCACCGCATATTGCGCAAATGTGCTTTGTGGTAGTTCCATGATTGATGGATGTTGAGGACTTTTGCATTGTATACAGTGTCATATTTGGAGTTGTACTTGAAAGAAAATTTTGAAATATAATTTTTTACAGGAATCGAAATTAATATAATTTTATTTTACAGGAATTGAAATTACTCCATTATATGCTATTTTTTTGATTGAAACCATTAAAAAACATGACTTGCACATCTCATTTTACCATAATCGAAAAAATTTTAATCGAATTAATTTTTGAATGCTAAAATTGATACTGATATTATACAGTAAAATAGAAATGTTAGAGAGTAATTAAAATAGGAAATAAGTTTAAATATTTGAATAGTTAAAATTAATTACAACAAAAAATATTGCCTAAATATTGACCTAAGAATTTGGAGAAAGCAAAAATGCATCCAATGATTGAATTAATTATTGTTTTTAATTATTAAGTAATTAATTATTAAGTAATTAATCACCTGCTAACTTCATCATTTGAAACTGTAAACTCATTTGAACGATCAGTAGTTGGTCGTAAAAGTTGGGCATTTGATTGTAGCATTTGTTCTGAAGAAGAAACACTTTGAACTTGAGGATGGAATTTTTTTAATCTTAAAAAATAAAAGGAATGGGAAAAATTGTAAGAATAATAAGAAATGATTACTAAACAAATAAGTCCTAAAGAAAAACAAAAGATAATCAATGATTAAACAATAAGAGGTTGATCATTTATTTAAATAATTCATTGATATGCAAAAACTACTGTATGATTAATAAGTTAGTAAAAAAAATAATAATTGTTTCAAAATATAACAAAAATTATAATAAATGATTAAATGATCAATAAGGAATGATAGCATATAATAGAAGGTTAGTGATTAAATGATAAGAATTTGATAAGGAATGTTACGCAAATTCCTTTTTTTGACATACATTTTGCCGCCCGTCTAAGGACGAAATCAAAATTGTTTCACGTAGAAGGTTGTGATGTTGACAGATGATGTAAAATGATAATGTTGCATAGTCAATGGAAATGGCGACAACATCGCCTAAATACGATCGCTAATTATATCGCATAAAGGTAAGCAATTATAATTTCGAGAAAGGATAATGGGACGAAATGGACAAAGGTCAATACTTTAGTACCTAAATATGGCTGATAATCTTTTAATAACTACATAATTGTTAATAGAATAGCAAAGAAGAAAGATGAAAGATTAACAAAAAGATGACATAAAATACCAAGATAAAAGATAGATAAAGAAAAAAGAAAAAAAGAAGAGCACCAATCAAAAGTTCCGTTTTTGCTTTTTTTTTTAAAAAAAAAAGAGTTAAGCCAAAAAGTCTAAGGAGAAGAGTAAATCTAAAGTAAATGGAAATGGATTAATTGCGAAGTAATTGAAGAAGTCGAAAAATGAATTATCCAGTAGTTCCATTTAAGCCGCTTTTTTAAATTGAATAAAATTAAAAATTTTATTCTTGCAAAAATGACACAGAATGCTAAATAGAATGATGTCAATCGATAATGGATCGGAAAAAAAAAAACGACGACAAAGTTTTGCTACTTTCATTTAAGTCTATCCGAATGAGAGATATTTTGCTAGATCAATATTTGTATTTCCTGTTTTTTTTTGTTCTAAATAATAAAAAAAAATTATTTTAATTTTCAAAAATAAAAAAATTGAAAAAAAATTAGCAAAATAAACATTAAATTGTAGATGGTTGATAAGATAGAAAAATTTTCTGACAAAAAGAAGGAAGTCGTACGTTACGCTGCTGAATTTTCAACAACCAATCGTTTCATCTTGCATCCATTAGAGGTCAATTTAAACATTTGAACAAAAATTCAATCTAAATTGAAAATCTAGTTTTGAAATTTCATAAAATTAATCTTTTATTTGCAAAAAATTTTCACTGTTAGTAATTTGTAAATTTTCAAATTATACTTTTTGCAAAATATCATATGATCAAAACATTCATCTTTCATTGAGAATATAATGATTCCGTTTTGTTCAAATGCAATCAGAAATTTGAGGTCAAAATTTTATTGTAATATTTCTATTAGAAATTATAATAAAAGAAATATTTGCTATTTTCAAATTTAGTTATTGTTTTTTTTTTTCTTTTTTCAATTATTGTTTAACAAAAATTATTTTATTTACCGCGAAATAATTGAAAAAAAAAATCTGTCATTGATGAATTTACAATTTTTGCAGAAAAATTTCCAATAATTGATGATGGAGCCAAGCAGAATGATTAAGCAAAATAATTTGATAATCTGTACAGGTGATCTGTAATAATCTGTATATCTATCTGATGATCTGTACAGGTGATCTGTAATAATTCTGTATATCTATCTGATGATCTGTACAGGTGATCTGTAATAAT
>NW_018108476.1:26386-28521 GCF_000183805.2 Loa loa
TATATATATATATATATATATATATATATATATATATGTATAGATGATTTGTATCTATATAGATCTATTTTAAAAGCCATGTCTCACATATATTTCTGATGTCACTTTCGGCAAACTGTTACATTTATACGACCGAGTAATTCTCTTTCGATCAATCTCAAATAAAAAAAAAAAGTTGCACATTAATTTATGGAAATTTCACTTCTGCTTTTATTTAAAATCACATTTACCATATGTGAAATATGATGTAAATAATTGGGGACAAAAGCATTGAAAGTTTTTCATCCTCAAAAAAAAAAATGTGACAAAAGATATAAGCAATAGAAGAAGCGGTAATTTCTCTATTAGAATGTTAAAAATGATTAATAATGTACGGTCAATTTTCCGTAACAAATTGTTTTGTGGTAAAAAAAAAAAAAAGTGACACTTCTGATGTTGACATTAATAGTATTTGTAGTATTTAAAATGTTAGTACAAATAATTTACTGATAAAAATTTTCAATGATAATAGCAATTCTAAACATTTATCAAGAACAGAGAAAATTTTTGACAAAAAAAAAAAGGTTTTAAAGGCAAACCTTGCTGAAACCATGCAGTACTGGTCGGATTTGAAAAATGGAAGTAGTTATTTAACACCTGATTGAACTGTTCCTCCGGTTGTTCTAGGTCATCAACACCAATTCGATTTGTCGTTTCACGTTTTCTCTTATTTCGAGTCCCATTTTGGGTTAAATCGATTGATGCTGGGATTGTAACCAGGTTTGAATCAAACCAATCCGATGGGCATAAGTCCATTTGCTTGACAAATAGACAAATTTACCACCAATAAACCTGGTATTACCCTGGAAAAAAAAAAGATGCAAAAAGATCAAAGAATACTTCGGTAAAATTTTTTATTCAAATATTTTTACTATTATTATAAAATTAAACATATCAAATATTTTGTTAAAATTACAATTAAAAACAATAAGTGGAAGGAAAAATGCAAAATAACTTTTTAATTAATAAACATTTTACATATTTATGGTGAAAAAGATTAAATGAACTTTGTCAAAGAAATGTCAAAAAAAGAATGAATGGAAAAAGTATTTAAAAAAGAAGAAATTGAGGTTAAAGAATTGATAGATAATAAATTAATGCAACGTAAAAGATCACAATCCCTTTGAAATGCAAATCAATTTCAACAACCATTACAATCAGTGCAATTTTTTTTTTTTTTTTGTTTCTTCCACATTAATTTCTAAGTTGGACTAAAAATTACATCGAATTTACAGAACTAATTTAATTATAAATTCAATGATAGATATTGGTATATTGGTTAAATATGTATGGTTGATAATAAAATGATAACCTTATCTTGTATTTATGATAAAATGATAATCTTACATATTTGTTTAGCTTTAGATGATACTTTTTAGATGACAAATATATGTCTAATATTTACTTCTATTACGTAGATATCTGTTCATTTCAGTTTTATATTTGTCTTATTTTAAAGAATTAACACAAATGATAATATCTTTCAGTGATAAGATTAGAATAATTTAACAAAATCATTCAAAAAAAAAAAAAAGTAAAAAGAAAAAGGTAAACAAAATTAGCACAGAATAGGGGACAAGTTTTTTTTTTCCTTTTCTTCTTCAGAATTATTATATTTATCTGGAGAATTAATCAACAATTGTAATGATAAAGTAAGACAGTAAGGCTTGTATTTATTTGTTTATCATAAATTGATTAATTAATCCTTTATCAATTTACTAATTATCTACTGAACTTATGTCATGTTTGTTGTTAAGTAATCAAACAACTTATTTATTTAACATAATAAATTATTGATTATTAATAAATAAATGAAATGTAATAGAAATAAAAAGAATGTGAGACAATCTTATTTCAAGTAAATGTTGTTTAAAGGCAAAGCCGAAAAGATGAAGTGTATTGGAGGAAGTGGGAGGAAAAGAGAGAAATGAAATGCGCTAAGGTCAAGCGGAATGGGGACCTAATAGGTGACAACGACTGGTACGAAACAGCCAAAATGACGGGACAGTCTGCACCAACACTACTTCAAATGAACCACTGGTAATGAATATAAGTGTATATATATATATATATATATATATATATATATATATATA
>NW_018108476.1:29225-34203 GCF_000183805.2 Loa loa
ACACACACACACATACACATACACACATACACATACACACACACAATACACACACACACATACATATACACATACACACACACATACACATACACACACACACACATACTCATTAATGTCAGATAAAACCGACCACCATGCAATAAATTTAATTCAGATACTTTTAAATTTAAAAGTTTCAATTTGTTTTTCTTTTCCTGCAAATCTTGTTGTCATCCATTCTACAGTAATGCAATAAGAAATCGCTATCAATCAGAATTTGATTTAGAAAAAAAAGAAAAAAAAATGATTTTACCATTATTTTGTGGTTGGTCGCTCAGTACATATTAAGCAAATTTGTCATTTTGATTTAGTCTAATATATTCATTCAATTCTAGTATATTCGGTTCCGAATACAAGACATGACAATCAATCCGGATACAGGAATGACAATCAATTTATCTTAAAAATGAATCATGATAAATTGAATCGGATATATGTGACGCAAATAAGCTTAAATTTTCTTTCACTCTAATGAACTTTTTTTTTTTCTTAAAGGAAAACAATCAGTATCGAACATTGAAGACATATCGGGAAGAGTATTTCCAAGGATATTTAACAATTGAGAGACTTAAAGATATATTCCACCTCTCACCTATTTGTTTGGGAAAAGGAATGAAGGTAATGGATGGTAACAAGGCATATCTTGATTAGGAATTATCTTTTCAATAATTCCAAGATCAGTTATTATTTACTGATATCATTCGTGTAAGAATGTTTGAAATCACTTCCTAAAGTAATTCAAATTTATAATCATTTATATCATCGATATATGATAAAACCAGATATTCACACTGATAACAAAGCATTTAGAAATAAGGGGAAAATATAACAACCTAACAAATAGCTTCCAGCAGATTCAGGACTTACTTTGTCAATACTACTAATAGAAGCGGCTATATTGAGAACAGTAGAGTAAATCCAGTAGCTAAGAAATAATTATTGTTAGGTTTAGTCATCTTCATCAAAAAAATGACACAAAAGAATGAGGAAATAAATTTCAATGAAGGAAAAACATCGATGTTCCAAATGTTTCACATCGTGAAGAAGGATAAGGTTTAGAACCATCACTCAACATTGATAAAATAATGAAGTAAAGCAACGAAAAATACACAAACTACAATCTTAAAAATAGATTTCAGTCGTGGAAATGTAATGAATAAAACTACAGCTTACTTTTCTTCACTTCAGCTTAACTCCCTTATCATTTCTATTTCTTTATCATCCCAGGCTATACCATTCATGACTAACTAAGCATGTTATCACTTTAAAATCAATCACAATAAATAAAGCTAAAGGTACTAAACTTTTAAGATTTATATTTCAAATAAAAGCAACAATTTTGTCTTGGGATAATCAAAAATTACTGAAAATGGGTAAATTTTGTCAGATAATCTGATCTACAGCTAGCAGACAATATGAAATAATTAATGATAATTGAAAAAGACGAAATGATGGGATTAACAGCAAAATAATTGTTGCAGTGATTAAGAAACAAAACAGTGCGAGAGATGAATTCATATAACATGATTATGAATCTTCAGCAAGAACTAAAAGAATAAGAGTGAAAACAACATTCATCACTCAATAAAATAACACTATTCTTTAGAATTTAAAGTCCAAGAGAAGAACAAAACATCAACTTGAACTGAACATATATTCAAATTTTTTGGAATGTCATCTTTAACAGGTAAAAAACAATATATCAAGCAAATGGATCATCCTCACCATATGACACCTGTGTCCTTATTTCTTGTTTTCGCTGTATTACAACTGTTTCTTTTTTTGTTGCTGTTGCCATCTCTTTCGAGGTTTTTTTGGCTGGAAATACAATTTTTATTTATAAAAATCGGATGAAAATTTCCATAATGAAAACGAAATCTACCATTTATTAAAGTTCCAAAATCCTCCGTAAGATAATGACTGATTTGTCACTGTAAATAAACTGGCCGACCAGTAAAATATCCCTATTGATCAATATCTTATCTCTAAAAAAAAAAAAAAAACATTGAAATTAAATAAATATTTGCAGATCGCACAAATATGAGAGATATACCAAAAAATACACAACTTCCATACATCATCAATCATTCTTGCCGGTCATTAGGAAGATCATTTTAACCTTATCTCAACTGTTTTGAACATGCCTAGCTTATCGTCCAGCTAGCGAAAAGTTTCTCATTCATTTGAAACATGAGCTATTTGATGAAATACTCCGTGAAAGGTTAAAATCGATATCCTTCGACAGTTTCATGAAAATATAAGCCGTGAAGTCCAATGGGAACTTCCAATGGTCAGCATTTGCTTTTTTTCTCCAATTTTGTTCAAATGGACCAATTGCTGATCGTCTTAGCACCAACAAAGGTGTGCAATGTGTGATGACACCATGGACGCAAACAAAGAGTGGCTACTGGTCAGGACAAACAGGACAATGTAGTACAAAGGGCCTTTGACCTTGTATAGGGGTCATTGCCTTTTTTTTTTTTAACTCTACGAGGTAAAATATCCTGCTGAGTGGAGTATGATGAAATGGACAAGGAAATTTCTTCTGCCTGAACTTTGTTTCAGAATCAAACAATCGTTTGACCAATAGTCTTTGATGAATGAATTGACCACTTGTAATGATACCACGACTTAACAAAAAAAAAAGATTAAAATGGGCCATTTGACTAATTGCCGTTAGCAAATAAAGGTATGCATTGTGCGGTCATTGTGGACGCAAATAACGAAGAGCTAATGGTCAGGGCAAAATGCCACAAAAGGTAGCATTTAAAAAGTGGATTCATCAATCCTCTGATAACGGGTGATTTAATTTGAGTACTAAGTATCGTTCACAACTTAGCAACATCCCATAACCATTTGGGATAAAGGGATGACTTTTTGCATCCGCAACGAATGATTTAGAACGAGGTTTAAAAGAACAAAAATTTGAATTTTCAAATAGCATATTTGGTACTCTCAATGGTTTAAATATTGTAACAATCAATGATAAAAGATAAACTGGTTAATACTAATTAATGATCAATGATACTTACTTGCTTCACTCCATGCTACCTGAACTTCAGACATCGGTGGAGGAGGGGGCGGAGAATTGGGCACCTTATCATCAGATGGTGTCGGCCATGAAACCATCGATAGCTTGCTATCAACATCAGGCCATTCAGCACAATAAGATGATTTGTCTTCTTCACCATCGGGCCATGCACTCTTGCTGTCGAAATTGCGACGCTGCCGTCGAAATCCTCCGCCTCGATCTCCACCTCTTCTTCCGCTTTTATAATCTCCTCGTGTGTTTCCTTGAAATGATTGATCTTCACCTGATCTTTCAAGGGGAAAAGACCACGATTCATCTCCTCCACAACTAGACTGATGACTAGATGTAGGCCAGAAATCGTCCTTATCATTACTCTTCTCCTGTGATTCGTTTTCTCGATTGTCGCTATCACTTTTACTAGGTGCATTCGAATGACGATCACCAGATGTCCAAAAATCGTACTTATCTCCACTCTCAGCTTTTGTTAGCCATGAGCTCTTTCGGCCAACATTCAAATTACTAGCTGAGCGACAGTCATCGCCTTTCAACTCATTGTTCCGCCTTCTCGACCGCCATGATGTACCCCCACGATTTCTATTACCTCGTCGAGGCATTCCATTGCCACGTCGTCCATCACCTCCAAAACTGCGATATCTGTCATTAGCGAAACCACCTCGTCTCTCACCAACCGGATGCTCAGAACCGTCGTGCCTTTTTCCAAAATTTTCTTGATAATTACCATCCGCTGTTTCCCAAGACCATGTACTGGAATCCTCACCTCTTCCATCATTATTAGATGGCTTATACGTGTCAAAATCATCGTCTTTTTTGTTAACAAAATCATCCTTTTCGTTCGCAGATATTGTTGATTTATACGTATCAAAATCATTCTTTTCATTTGAAGATATTGATGATTTATACGTATCAAAGTCATCCTCTTCTTTATTATCCCTTCCAACACTTGGCCTTCCACTCGTTCTTTCAGGTGATTGTCTTCCCGATGGCCAGAAATCGCCTTTATCATGAAGCGGTTCCGCTGTCGACCACCCATCATTTGACGCTTTATTCGCACCGGACCAGAAATCATCGTTATTTTCAGTAGAAACTGGCGGCACTAAAGAATTTCCGCCTTCACACATGCGTCCTCGACCACGTCCACGTCCGCGGAAACGAATACGTTCGTTACTCCGAAAGCGAGTACTTCTTTCGCCCCGAGAACGATTAGAACGATCACCGCCACTTCTGTCATCACCATCGTTATTCCTGTCGAATGATTTACTACTCCGAAAGCGACCAGAATCACCACACTGATTTTGACGGCGTGCAAATGAAACACGCAATGTGATTCCATTAACCATATTTCCATCCATCTGAAAAGAAGCTTTCGAAAGTTTCTTTGGAAAAATCAAGTTTTTGAAACTCGGTACTAGGACATACTTAAATACCTATTTATTAACACCAAAGGTAAATATTAATCAAAGTAGTTCGATTAGCACAACAATAACTGATCGTAACAATAACCCAAATCGGATACTTCAATTATGAAAATGTTATTTTCCAACCATTCCTATTCAAATATCTTAGTCATTTCATTCCATGTTATAACTACCATATGCTTACTTCCTTTATCGCAACTTCCGCTTCCTCCGTTGTGGCATATGTAATGAATGCACTCCTGAAGACTCACAAAATTTGAAAAATTTGAAGACAAAAAAAAAAAAAATTATGCCTCACTATCTCTGTATAAATATTTGGAATAATAAAAACTGCCCCTTACTATATTAGAAGACAATAAGTTATAGATGTACTTTTGACGCTCTTCCACAAAAACTCTATTGATAGCACCATATTTACTAAATACATTCCGCAAAGAATCTGCTACCAAATCATATCCACGAATGTAAT
>NW_018108476.1:34333-46649 GCF_000183805.2 Loa loa
ATCTGAAAAGAAGCTTTCGAAAGTTTCTTTGGAAAAATCAAGTTTTTGAAACTCGGTACTAGGACATACTTAAATACCTATTTATTAACACCAAAGGTAAATATTAATCAAAGTAGTTCGATTAGCACAACAATAACTGATCGTAACAATAACCCAAATCGGATACTTCAATTATGAAAATGTTATTTTCCAACCATTCCTATTCAAATATCTTAGTCATTTCATTCCATGTTATAACTACCATATGCTTACTTCCTTTATCGCAACTTCCGCTTCCTCCGTTGTGGCATATGTAATGAATGCACTCCTGAAGACTCACAAAATTTGAAAAATTTGAAGACAAAAAAAAAAAATTATGCCTCACTATCTCTGTATAAATATTTGGAATAATAAAAACTGCCCCTTACTATATTAGAAGACAATAAGTTATAGATGTACTTTTGACGCTCTTCCACAAAAACTCTATTGATAGCACCATATTTACTAAATACATTCCGCAAAGAATCTGCTACCAAATCATATCCACGAATGTATAAACAAGGACCCTAAAACAGAGGAAATACTGCAACCTGCAACTGTCAAGTCAAAATACTTCCTTCTTTTTGGATCACTTCGAAAGTTTTCCTTTTCTTTTCTTTTTCTTTTTTTTTTAAAGTAACGAAGTAAGTGGAATTCAAAAAATATCATATAAAGTAAAAATATCAGAATTTTTCTTTTTTTTTAAATCAAAAATTTTCTGTTTCCGAAATTTTAAATAAACACAATAAACCAAATCTGTGAAAATATCAAGACAACTTGCCCTACATGGTTTTGGTTGCTCAAAACCAACAAAAGGCGATGATCCACTGCTCGCGTCAAAAGAAAACGACTGTGTTGGTTTGTAAGTATCAAATCCATCATCGACAGATGTAGGTTTGTAGACATCAAAAGAAGTAGATGGTAAGTTCGTATCGAAATCAGCATTATCACGAACGCCTATTGGTCGGTAATTGTCGAATGCATTTTCTCCTTCTCGAGTTTTATAAGTATCAAAATTATCTGATACTGGAGAAATCGTCCGTGAAGTGGAACTCGATCCTGGCCTAGGTATGCCAGTAACATCGGATGCAGCACTTTTGCAAGTACCAGGGTTATAAGGTGGTTTAAAAGTGTCAAAACCGTCCGATGGTTCTCCCATCTTTTTTTTCGTCTCAGAATGATCATTCGAGGAAAGTGGTTTGTATGTATCAAAACCATCATCAGCATTCAGTGGTAATAACTCCGTATTACTGTTATTTACCTGTAACAGAAATATATATAATAGTTTAGAAATTTACGGTTTTAAATGGAACACCGATGGTATAGAAGTTTCACTTAAATTTTAGAATGATAAACCATAATTTACATAATTTCGGAAGAAAAAAAAAACTTCAAAATTAAATAGAAAATTCTGAATACATAAGAGGATAGACTGCCTCTAGTAGTTCAAAGATTGAGAGAAAAATACTAGCAGAAACAGTTGTTCAACGGAAATATTACAAGGTCATAGAAAGCTGTGCAGTGTTTTCATATTTATATAATAAATAAAAAGTATGCCCAGCAAAAGTCAGCAAGTTTTTGACTATATATAAATTTTTCAAAATCTAGTGGTAAAGATAAACTACGTAGATATCATCGTAAGCGTGCTTTTACTTTATAAAATAAAATCATTTAATAAAAGTATAGAATATGACAGCAAAAGAAAGCATATATAAAGGCATTAAACAATGTCTTAAAATAACCTACCGTATCATTGTCAGTTTTTGTTTTGCCACTATTCTGAAAAATAAAGTTAACACATACTTAACTGCATCTTTGATGAAAGATTAGTTTTAAAATCAAAATACTGATACTGATAATTCGTACATGTGTTATGAATATGCAAACGAAAAATATCGCATCATTTCTAGAAATCGTTAAACATTTCTAAGCAATAGAAAAATTGACTGGAGGTCTTTCCTGTCATTTTAAATTTGAATATCAGTTTGGATGACAGCTTAGTTACGTTGAATTTAGTACTAAAGGATGAAGAATAAAGAATAAGTGATAACTTGAGAAAGACGTCTGGAACAAGTAATATTCCAAATAATTTCAAAATAATCGTCATCAAAATCTTACTCGACGTCTGCCAACTAAACTTGATCGTTTAAATGAATCTTTCCTTTCATCAGCTTTCTTAAAACTGACAGCACCAATTAAAACTTTGCGTTTCACTTCTTCCGTAGCCTCTTCCGCCTGTTGTAAGTCTGAAATAAGGAAAAATGTAGTAATATTTCCAGACATGTCACAAAACAAAATACAGCTTTTATATCATAATGCAGGAATTTCTATCTCTTGAACATCTATTTTTTAGTTGTGCCGCTGATTGGCATGCAAAGCGGATCAAAGTCACTGATCAAAATGAATTCTTTTTTTTTTTGAAAAGTCCAAGAAAAAGAATTTTGCACGTCTTTTGGTTGTTTTCCGCTCAGTCTTGAGGTTGTCACCAACTGTTCCGCTAGCATTCAATTTGTTTGTTGCTGCTATCGCCTTTCGCTGCAAATTCTTACTTTATTAACCAAGGTAATTTCTCACTGACAATAACATTAAGTCAAGTAATAATGTATTTCCACATCTTTATATATCCAATTCTTCCAAGAATAATTTAACACATAATTCCTTTTTAATCATTCCAAGTTCATAATTTGCAAAAGTCTACTTTAGCAGTACACCATCGTCATTCAGTGCAGCATGCTTATCATTATTATTACTCTAATCAAGTGAACATTAACATTCAATGCTTTTTCTAATTTAGAAATATCAAAATAAGTGAGTGGAAACCTACAATGGACCGTAATTTCTCGAATACTTCCTTTAAACGTTTTTCATCGTTACTTAGTGTACTTGGAAAGAGCACACCTGTATCCCGTACGCTTCTCATCTGAAATTAAAAAAATTAATAAATATCTCAAAGTATCTATTCCACTTTTCTCACCGAATTGCAATTGTTTACACTATTTTTCTGCATCACAGACTCATTTGTAACTTTCGACTTTTACATCACATCCAAATCTGTTAAAGTAGTCTCGCGTTGTTTGAAGTGAATACTTTCTTGATCTCAAAGAACTAAGAGATACTATTTGAACACCATCTTTATATCCGGGGTGAACAAAAATTAGAGGAAATTACAATGATCTATTAAATAAAAATGTTTCAACAATGTATTTCCAATTTAGGGGAATGAAGAGCAACACACATGAACAAATCTCCACGGTCACAACAAAAAAATGATAAATCACTTCAGTAAATTGCAATAAACGGTAAAGAGACGACAAAAAATGATACTATGTTTTTCACTTGTTAAACATATTTGTTCATTGTTAACCTCGTTGTAAAATGTATTTAAAATCACCCGATTATCTTCAGCTACATAACTCTTAATCAAATAACATTCTTCATTTTCTTGATTATAATTTCGGATTAAAAAAAAAATCTATTTCCAAACAAAAAATTCACTTCAATTTACGAAAATTTTACCAAAATCGAAAAGAAAGAAGAGTAAAAATTTTGCCACCACTGCTAAAAAAATACCAGCAACTAAGTTTGTGTATCATTGATTTGTAAATTTCCTAAAACAAGCAAACAAAACTTTGCGACATCACAAAAAAGCAGCAGTTCGATATCAAACAAAACTTTTTCTATTTGTACAAACTACAAACCCAATATCGAAATTATTCAAAAAGTGGATATGTAAACGGAATTTAGATAAGAATTTCTAGTCAAAACAATTCCCAAAAAAAACCATTATAAATTTTCAGTTTTTGATAAAATGCAAACGGCAAACCTTACGCGAGTGATTTAACCAGCAAACAGATTGAATGAAATTTAGTAGTAGCTATGTGGATTACATCATTACCGTGAGGTGTATCACGCTGAATAGTTAGATAGTCAAAGTTGAAAACGAGAGAGCAAACTTTTATAGATATAAGGAAAGCTTTATAGATAGAAGGGCAAGGAAAGGAAATAATAAAGGAATGCGTTTAACAAAAAAAAAAACAAAACACAAATGCAATGTGATTCATTTTACATTTTAACAATGATTTAGAATTCTCCACAAAAAAAGTGTGGAAATTTCGTAGTTTCCTCAAATATGATTACAAATTACATAAAAAAGTAAACAAATATAAAACTAAACATATCAACAAATCACATCATCGAGGCACCTAGCCATGAACGTACATGTTCATAAACATAATAACTTATGGCTACTGCCGGCACGGCTTTCACTAAATTAGCAGTAAGTCCTCGGTAAAAGCCATACAATCCGTCATTCCTCCAGATGTATTTTATTTGTCCATTCATAGTATCTGGTTGAGTTAAATTACCCGACATCGCTGAAATATGCATTATATCATAATAAATAACTTCATGTTTGATAAAGAGATGGGAACATAGGAAGGCTAGAATTGTATTACATCGTTTCCATTACTCATGAACAAGAAAATTGGGCAAGAAATTATACTACCTCGAAATGAGGTAAAATTGATTAAATGCAGGATTTAGCTCCATAAATGAAGCAAAGCATACCTAAAGCTTGCAATCGTGTCCTCACAAGAGCAAACGGATAACTCGCTAATATACCACAAATAGAACTGCAAGCACCACATACCGGAAGAGCAACGATGTCACGAACTGGATAAGCATTGTAATTGTTAACATAATAATTTTTGAGTGTTTCATAAATAGCCAAATCGATACCGGCATAAGGAATGATGCCGATAAGATTGGGAACAATCCCCTGAAACAATGATATCAATTAAACCAGAAATACTTCCGTGAAATGAAAAACTCCAGTCGGAAATGGATTTATTGGCAATCATAATCTAATATGTCACCTTATAAAAAGAAATAAAGCCTTCATTCCTATACATTTTCGCCGCAAGATCGACTAAACCACTTTCCAACTGACTGCTGTGCCGCAGTGCTAAGCGTGTTTTTAATACCTGAAAATTGGAAAATTTATGAAATTGCAAAATTTATAATAAAAAAAATCTAAATGAGTGCAAATAATACGGAATGTAGGAAATGGAAAGACTGCAATGAATAAAAAAAAGCAAAAGTAAGAAAAAACGTACTTCTAAAGGATAAATTATTGTTTGAGATACTACACCTGCAGCAGAACCCGCAGCAAATCGTTCAGAAATCTGAAGCTTGTGACCTTCACCTCTCTCTCTAACGATCAGTCGCTTAATCTGAAATGATATCATGCGACAAGAAATTCTGTTGTGGAATGTGCTGAAATGCTTGGTATGAAAACGCACGTACAACGTCATAAGAAAGAAATTTGATAGCTGATTCGGGTGCAATTTTCGCGATGTTAACGCCATTTCCTCTCCAGAAAGACTTCAATCCACCTTCTTCATATAAAAGTTTTGCTGCCTTTGGAAACCGCAAACGGTTGAGTAGAGTTGCATGGACCTAAATGAGAAATTTTCCTAAAACTTATAAGAAGCATACATGGTATTAAACATAAAAAGTTCAGCATAGTTACTTCAACATAAAAATCTAAAAAAAAATGTAAAAACCCTACTTGAAGATAAATTTTCACTCGATCTAACGGTGCTGTACATGTCCGACTCACACCTCCTGCAACTCCACCAGCTACCAAATGCTTCCACCAAAATCCTGAAGTGATTTCCTGCTGCGAGAAATCTTTTGGGATTTGGCTATCTTCACCAATATCAATCACCTGAGTAGTTGAGATAAGTCAATAGAGGACGATACATTAGTATCACAAAAACTTGGTTTTTTTTTCGAACTTTAGGAATTTGACTTCCTGAATGTAAAAATGAGTTAACAGGATTCAGTCAACTTCAGAGAAAATTTTAACCAAATTATGTTTCCAAAGTTTCGCAATTTCATCTGGTTTTGATCGCGGATAAAGCAACATGAAATCTTTGAATTCTGAGAAATTCACAGAAGCTGAGTTTGTGCGTGCCATCCTGAATGAGAAACATAACGAACTTTATTCCCTGATCTCGAGGTGTATCTGAACTTGCTCTTAATATTTTAAAAATAAATATAACATGCTGTGAGCCACGGAGTCATTTGGTAACAAAACTGTTACAATCGATAAACTAGTTTCATAATCATGTTGAAACATGACTTTTTGATTTCCATCATTCAGCTACGTTTTTCGAAAAAAAAAGACAAAAGAACCTCTTCACAAACAATTTTGGAATTGATTCAAATACTTCATCTGCCTTTATTTTATGAATTGAAAAATGGGCACAGATTTTTACCGCTGCCAAAAAAAAAGAAAAAAACACACAATTTACCATTCAACAATTTCTTGTGCTTTCGTTTCGCTTATTGGAAGACCAAGATCATCACAGTATTTCTTGATCTCTTGCACACCGACATAACCTACAAAAGAAGTTTTTTTCTGGCGAATAGTTAGAAAATTTAGGAAGTACATCTGCAACAAATCTAGATTAGGATTGTGCAAAAGTCCTAAAAAAAAGTGAAATGACAAGAAAATGAATTGATCATTTGATTTTTCAAATCATGAAAAATTCTTTAAGAAATAAAAGTAACAAAGGAAGGGAAAACCAACTATTTTTTTTCTTATTCTTATCTAAATCTCGGAATATAATTTCCAGCTTTTTCTTATGCTCAATAGCGTACTGCATAAACTCCTCAAACGTTATTACATCATTTAAGTGATTAATTTGAGCAAATCCCTGAAAATCCAAAAAATATTTTGAAAAGACAATTTAAATAAATGAAAAATAAGTTTTTATAAGTGAAAAATACTGGTCATTTAAAACAAAATGACTGGCAAAAATATCATCATAAATTTCATTTACAAAGAAATCATAACAACCAATGAGTTTAAAGCCAAAAAACTTTACAGGCGTAACACCATTTGGAATATGAGGAGAGCTGTGCTTGAGCGCATTTGTCAAATCTCGAATGTCGATGATTCCATTCCCATTCATATCTAGCCGTTCATAAAGCTCTCGCAATCGCCTTTCTTTCTCCTTAGAAATCCCATGCATATTCAAATGGAACATGAACACCTTGTCCTACAGTGTTATTTTACAGATATAGGGCATATTCATATCAATCATGAAAGAAATAAAACAACCATCCTTGTTTTTAGACGGAAAAGTTAGGGAATTCATGCTCAAAAGCACCACTTAAATCCTTTATACCGAAAAATTTTTTCTTACAGGATAAAAGTTATTTGGAAACTCTAAACATCTAAACTAAAGTTGATGAAGTTTCATGATAACCTCGTTCACACGTGGTATCGAAATTTCTGCTGGAACGCCATACGATAGTGCAGCGAATTCCGATAAACGGATCCAACCTTCTAGAATAATTCCACTATATTTTATTTCAAACATTCTTCAGATCAATTTTTCAAGAAAAAGCTAAGCTAGATTGAAGTAAATTTTCAGGAAAAGAAGAAAAGTTGGTGCTTCGAAAACAAAGTGGTACACGTACTACATCCGAAATATCATTCTTTTTTTTTTCCTGTATCATTTCTACTATTAGAAAGTTATGCATACTTTATTAATGCTAGCTCTATTGCATCTTACTTTCACCATTCTCAGTGTATCACACTCTATCATATACACAAAAACAGGAGATTTTTATAGCTTTTATTTATAAATCTTGAAAAAGAATGTAAAAACAAAAAAATAAGTTACATATAATTTGTATGACATATCAACAACTTTTTAGTCTAACAAAGATTTTAAGCAATAAGGAAAAACAGTAATAATAATAACTTTGCAGTTTGATGGCATGTTGCACAGAATCGACACTCATTATGAACTTCTTTCACTACTGCAAATTGATAATGTTCGAAGCATCTTTAACTTTGATCAGTATTTTTCTTTCAGCATTAACTCATCCAACCTTATTATAATGGAACTAATCTAAAATTCACCAGTCACTGAATATGACTATACCAAGATCAATCTGAAATTTGATGATTATGAAAGAACGAAAAATAAATGTTACTGAGAAGATTGTGAGAAGATGGTGAAAGAAATGCTGGAAGTTCCTTCAGATTGCCTTCTGTATTATCATCATTTTGCTTCGTAAATTGTTTTTTCACCGATTGAATACATTTTCTACTGTATAACTACTGGCATATCTATTTACAAAAAGTTTGAACAAACCATTTCTCTGCGGGAATTAAAACTGCTTGCTACAAATGATAAGGCGGACAAAAGCGTTTACGACAGCAGTTAGAAAGCAAAATGATTATACCACAAAAGGAAAAATACATTCTCAGTGTTTATGTCATAACGCTAAATGCTTACAGTTATAATATTCAAAGTTTACAATATTGGTATGAAAGAAATCACATCGATGGAACCCACTGTGGTCAATAATTATAGGCATCAAAAAACATCTTCCCGTTATGCAGATATCAACAAAAGCCCCGTTATGCGGGTATCAACAGATATCCCCCCGACATGCAGATATCAACAAAAGCCCCTTCATGCGGATATCAACAGATATCCCCCCGTCATGCAGATATCAACAAAAACCCCGTTATGCGGGTATTAACATACATCCCCCCGTCATGCAGGTGGTATCAATAGAAACCCCACCATGCAGATACAAAATGACATCTCGTCGTGCGGGTATCAACAAATATCCCGTCATGAGGGTTCTCTTTTCAGACGTAATGAGATGACAGACGGCTATGCAACGTTGCAGAGAGTGTTAATTTTGGAAGATTCAGAAGAAGGTGTGTAGCGGTTACAGAGGAGAAGGAAGTGGGAAGAGAGGTGATAAGATGTCCGTGTGGTACCTCGCGTGGTACCATTTTGCACCATTTTGTACGTGACATCTGGAAGCAACCTAGAATGAAAGTAGAAAGTTAAATCATTCGACTGCTCAAAATGAACAATGCGTTTCGGTGAATTACTTAGAAGTATGACGTAGAAATTAGGCGTGTAAGTGAGGATACACGGTTAAAATCACTGTATACCCAAAAGTACAAAAGATTTGTATGTGTATATTGTATTCGATATGGTCTAGTAGGATTTATGCATTAATCTTATCTGTTTCATAGAAATCTGCTTTATATTTCTTAGTTTGAAAATTATTTCAATTTAGGGTGAATTATTTTCGTTAAGTCAAGAATGGCGCAAGTATCAGCTGCAACAGTGAGGAAAAGCGGTCGAAATATAGCAACAAAAGCGCTGATTGTGCAAGAATATAAACGAAGATTAAAGGATAACATTAAATCGTTGAATGATAATTTTATTAATATTATTTCTGTTGCAAAGGTTATTACGTTCTTTCCTCTTGATGAATTCCTTCAATTTAAAACAATTTAAATTGTTTTTAAACCATCAAAATTAACATACAGTAGGTAAATCACATATCCTTCTTCTCAAACGAATAATTCTATCTCGTCCGAAATTTTAATCATCAATGGTAAAGTCAAAGGTTTGATTAAATGCAGCGATTTGATGACTAGTTCATGAGACCATGATTATGCAGTGCAGCCACTGTTACGTCATGCGCAGGAGATCATGCCCAAAATAGTTAGCAAGTCAAGAAAAAATTTCCCGATAACAGTATTTTTTTTCAAGTTTTCTACTTGATGAAATCAGCTTACAGATTAACATCGACGATGCGGCACACAAAAATCCAGTAGGTCGTATGAGTGATTATTATACAATGAGAAACGAAACTGCTGCACGGGCTGCTCTAATGGTTGGTGAGAAATTTTAAAATATTGTTCAGTTCATCTTAAAAAATTTTAATGGTATAAATATCAATATAAGCTAAACTTAAAGCTTATTTGTTTATATTTTACAAAATAGTTTATTGGAGTGGAGATGGGGATCTTTCAAAGATAGGAAGTTAAATGTGGCAGAATTCAGTGCTGTTCATTCCTTAGAAAACAAAAACAGATAACGTTAGGTTAATTATGCTAATGTTTTATGTTACGAAATCAGCATAGGATTCGCATTGTCGTCATAAACACAGCACCGAAAACATCGGGTTTTTCAGTTACTAATTATTATCAATAAATTATCATCAAGCTACCAGACAACACTTCAGTGAGTGATTGTCGGAAGTAATGAACAACATATTTTTCAGTCAGTAAAATATCGAGGTAATGATTGAGATTTGCAAGACAGATTTTCAGATACGAGCTGCAGATGAGTTATTGAAGTTAACGCACGATCTGAAGGAATTCCTAATTTTACATGACTTCAATTTTTTGAGTTACGCCATCCAGAAGTATGTTTTCTCGTAACGCTGAGATCCAAAAATCACCCTGATTTTCTAATATGAGCTGGAATAGTTTCATTTAGGAAGCAAAAAATCTATGTTATAATGCGTGATTAAAAAAAAAAATAAATCACTATTTCATGATATGGATTTCTTTACTGTCGATGATTCAACATGAAAAACTTTTCATTATCCTAGAAAATGCATCACACATTGTGTCAAATTATGAAATGAGAATTGATGGTTAAAGTCGAGTAAGCTGTCATAAAGGAAACCATCAGTAGTGCAGAATGTTTTATCACTCTTTTAATGTTTGTTTTGAAACCATTAGTCTCCATTTACAGTGCTGAAGATCGAGCTGAAAGAAAAATGGACGACTGTATATTGCGGTATGACGCAATGCGTTTGGATACATCATCCATGGTAACAGATATCGATAGGGAGCTCATGGATCACTTTTCAATTAGGCATTGACTCGAGCAATTGTTTATCTCCCTGACTAAAATGTCTCTGTATTATTTCTGTTGATATATACATACGTTAATAAACTACTGATTTCACGATGTTGATTTGCGAAAACAAAAGGGTTAATTCTTTATATATATTTTTTCGGCACAGAATCGTTTCTATTCTAATTGGTCGGTCGAGAATGCTTCTACCCTCTGATTTCCACAAGTTTATTGCGTTTCATTTGAGTTTGCATGAATTGATTATGACTTTTTTTCGGGATTGCGGCGTGGCGCTATTACTGTAAAAAATGCTGAGTTCGTCGTCTTTTGATATTAAGGCTACGGAAGTATAAATACGAGTAACTGAAATCATCTCCATCTCGGATAGGTTGTAAATAGACTATTGTAGTCAGCAAGATATATGCAGCAGTTTTACTTATGTGAATTACAGCCATAACTGTTTTGAACACATTACTGTTACGAAAACCATTCTAATTCCAAATCAAAAACCATTCCAAATCCGTCAAATCTTGAACGGAGTCAAGTCCTCCAGACTTCTCGAAGAAGAAATGCCTTTTTTTTTCCTTAATATTAGAGGTATCTAGATTTACTACGTGATTGAAATGTTCGTTTTCTGTTTTCAGTTTTACTGGACAACTAGTCTATGTTATGGTTGAACCTTATAGAGACCCGTGGAAAGAATACAAATCAGCACTAGATTCATTGAAGAAAAAATTTCTGAAGAAACCAAATAATCATCAAGTTTTGGCGGAGCTTGCGGATTTGGCATTACGATTCCAGTTTGATTTTTATTCCTTTATAGAATTATAACGATGTTTTAGTCATTAGTTTAGCTTCATACTGCACTGAAGAATTGCTTCGAGATTTTAAGTACGGGAAATGGGATCTTTTATATCATGTTGTAAAATAAATAGAGGATTTATTTCCCTTCCTACTTACAGTCGTCCGGTCGAATGATTCATTTGATTTCATTCTAATTAAGAATTTGTATGGTATGAAATTATATTTCTGTATCTGGTAATTAAGAAAAGGTAATAACAAAGTGCTCTCAGTTGAGTTATTGCATAGTTTCACTTTACTTTTAAAAATTATTTTAGGGATCAAGAATGTGAGCAGTATGCGGGGATGTGCTATATACAAATGGCAAAAATTAATGAAAAAATAGGTGACTGGAGCATGCAATATAGCCATTATCTGAAGGCTGCTCGATGCTTCAAAAATGCAGAAATGCGGAATTACGAAATGAATATACTGGGTATATTTTTCATTGCTTATAAATTTTTACTTGCCGTAGTATTAGGAGGTTATTGTTATAGTAATGGCTAGATTCCTTTAGAACTAAGCAAATTTTTTTAATGGTTTTCAGTGCAAAGGTGAGCTAATTCATCACTCTTTGTAAGTCTTCTGAAGAAATGGGGCATAGTTCATTTGAGAAGTGCTGTTGAAAGTTTCAATTATCTATTCATCTGTTGCTATCAAGGATTTGCACTGTGCTATTTAATATAACAGAATATTTGTTCGTTTATGAAGGGAGCGCTATATGAGAAAAATAAAAAATAAAAGACAGTGGAGAA